>NC_081408.1:413676888-413986888 GCF_030272615.1 Cryptomeria japonica | reverse complement strand
GTCTTCCAATGGAGTAATGGGAGGAAGATGTGTTTGCTGGGATAGCTAATGCTTTCGGGGAGCTTCTTTCCATTGACCCGGTGATGACGTCTAGAAGAAGACTCATTTATGCCAGAATCTGTGTAGGGGTAGGATTTGACACGGATATGCCAGAGGAAATAGAGATAGACTCAAAACTTGGTAAATGGATGCAAAAGATTATTTATGAAACTATCCCCTTCGTCTGTTTTCACTGTAAAAGAGTGGGACACTGGGCTAAAAAGTGCCCAAACAAAGTTTCCAAACCACAAACCCAAACAAGGGTCTGGAAAAAGGTGGAAATGAACCCAGATAAAAAAATAGAAAAACCTTTGAAAGCTCCCCCTTTTGAAGGTACGGATCAGGAGAAACAATCCCAGATGGGAAGAAATGAGGAGGAATCAACTAGGGAAATAGGAAGTGAGACGGTGGATAGAATGGAAGATAAGATTTCCCAGCAGGAAAATGAGCAGGAGAAAAGTGGAGAGGATTCTAATGATGGTGAGAAGAAAAACCTAAGTGACCAAAAGGACACAGTAGATCAGAATATAGCTAAGAGTGAAAAATGGGAAAGTAATCAGATGGATAAAGGAGATAGTCAAACTACGAACAATAAGGAGGAGGGAGATGTTCCTAACTCTTCAGGGTCTGAAAATGGAGTAAGCTGGTTTCAAGATGCTCAACATGATAATGTTCTTGAGCAAGGACTTTCAGAGATATCGCTGGTTTCTCCGGCTCAAGTCAAGTCGACTTTCCCGGAGGAAAATGCTCCAATATGGGGAAATGAATAAGACATAGACAAGGCCCTAAGAAAGAGTGGGATAAATCAAGAAGAGGTTGAAACATTGGAGGAAAATAGAAATGGCAAGAACAATAATAATAATAATAATAATAACAACCATCAGACTACCAGAAACACAAGAAGTAGATTAGGGGATGTACCTGGAAGATATTCTAATGCAAAGAAGAGGGCCATGGAAGCTAGTAAGAATCTAGCGGATGGTACTCAAAGAACCATCTTTGAAGCAGGTATCTCTAAAAAATCATGAAGATTATCTCCTGGAATATTCGAGGATTGAATAATCCTCATAAACAAGACTTAATTAAAAGTATGAGTAGAGACAAAAATCTGGATGTTGTTATGATTCAGGAAACTAAAATGCCTAGGGAAAAGGTTGAATGTTTGAAAATGTTTAGTAATGGGGGAGTTAGTGGCGGTAGCTCTGAAGGGACTTCTGGGGGTATTGCTATTTTCTGGAATAAGAATAATGTAAAGGGTGAGGTGTTGATTCAAAATAACAATATGGGTTGTATTAGATTTAATCATCTGAAAGAAGGTACTTCATGGGTCTTGACCAATGTGTATGCCCCTAACACTAAAGCTGGCATAAGTGTTTTCTGGAAGATCCTTTCCTCGATTAGAAGTAAGTTTTCTGAAGATAGATGGATTATTGTGGGGGATTTCAATACCCCTTTGAGAGAAAATGAGAAGAAGGGAGGAAGCCAAACCAATCTGGACATTAGATTGGACTTGATGGAGTTCATTATCAACCATGCTCTCCATGATCTGGACTTGCAAGGGGTTAAATACACATGGACCAACAAAAGGAGTGGATAAGACTTAATTCAGGTTAGGATTGATAGAGCTTTAATTTCTCATGATTGGTTTAATTCCTACTTTTGTTCCTTATCTTCTCATATCAGGGCTGGGTCGAATCATTATCCTATATCTTTTAATGCTGACCCCAAGGAGGGAAGGAGACATTTCCCTTATAGATTTGAAAGAATGTGGACCAAACACCCGGACCTTGAAAGCAAAATCAAGGAATGGTGGCAGGTTAGAGTTGAAGGAAATGTTATGTATAAGATGGTTAAAAAACTGAAGTTTGTGAAAGACAATGTTAAAAGGTGGAATAAGGAATTCTTTGGGAACATTTTTTATGTCCAAAGTTGCCACTCTCTTAGATCTGAAAGCTATCCAAGATGAGATTCAAAATAATGGCTACAACAATGTCTCTAGAGAGGCTGAAGATGAGATTCTGATGAAATATCATGATATCATAGCTAAAGAAGAAACCTTTTGGAAACAAAGATCGAGAAATGTATGGTTCAAAGGAGGGGGATAGAAATACCAAATACTTTCATATGTCCACTTTGAAACACAAGGCAATCAATAGGATTTCTCAGCTTAAAGTCAATGGCAAAATTATTGATAATGAAGATTCCATGAGGAAAGCTGCTCTGGAGTTTTTCTCCAATCTTTTGACTAAGGATCAGATACTGGACCCTCAAGCTCAAAGGGATCTTTTGGATTGCATCCATTCTATCTTGGATGCTGACCAAAATTCCTATATTACTGCTATCCCTACTAATGATGAGATTTTGAAGGCTATCAATTCTTTTGATGGTAATAAGGCCTCGGGCCCGAATGGCTACCCTATGTTTTTTTTTCAAATGTATTGGCATATTGTTGGAAGGGAAGTGTCCAGTGCGGTGAAATAATTCTTTGGTGCTAGGAGAATTCTAAAAGAATTGAATGATACTTTCATTTCTCTTATTCCTAAGAAGATGGGGGTTGACTCCATGGATCTTTTTAGACCTATAAGTCTATGTAACTCCCTATACAAGATCATCTCTAAAGTCTTGACCTCTAGAATTATGACTTTGCTCCCCTTGATCATATCTCCCCAGCAAAGTGGGTTTGTCCCCAGGAGGTAAATTTTGGACTCGATTATCACGGTTCATGAGAACATTCACTCTCTTTCTAGGGATAAAAAAGAAGGTTTTCTTCTGAAGCTTGATTTATCTAAAGCCTATGATAGAGTTGACTGGGGCTTTATGTAGACTGTTCTTTCATCCTTTGGATTTTGTTCAAGAAGCATCTGTCTTATTATGCAATTGATTTCCTCTGCTTCTTTCTTTGTGCTAGTCAATGGGTCTCCCTCACCATTTTTCAAGTCCTCCAGGGGTCTTAGACAGGGGGATCCTCTTTCCCCTGTTCTTTTTATAATTATGGCAGAATGCTTGGGAAGACTTATTGGAAATCTTGTTGAGAAGGGAGAGTTTAGAGGGCTTAAACCTTCATCTCCAGACCAAGTGTGCTCTCATCAACAATTTGTGGATGATTCAATTATTATGGGTAATTCTTCTATGAAAGATTCTAGAAGCCTAAAGAAAGCTTTGGATAGATATGGGAGTGCAACTGGTCAACTGATTAATTGGTCTAAAAGTTTTGTTTATTTCATAAATACTCCAGAGAGAAGACATACAAAGATCAGTGCTATTTTGGGTAGCCAAATTGGGAATCTCCCTGCTTCCTATCTTGGGATCCCTTTATGTCAGGTTCCTCCTGATACCTTTTGGGGTGCTCTGGTGGATAAAGTTCATAAGAAGTTAGCTGGATGGAAAGGCTCTTTGCTTAGTCAAGTGGGAAAGGTCCAGCTTCTGAAATCTACCCTCCAGAGTATCCCTTTTTATGCCATTAGTCTTTTTAGAATTCCTCTTAAGTTTGTAGAGGCTATTGAAAAAATCCAAATAACCTTTCTTTGGACTAGGGTTGAGGAAAAGAAGATAATGAATTTGATTGAATGGGATAAGGTGTGCAAACCTATAAGAAAAGGTGGACTTGGTCTTAGAAGAATCAGGGATATGAATGAGTTTCTCATGGCTAAGCATATATGGAGAGGTTATAAAACTGAGGGAGAGTGGAAACTGATATGGGATAATAAGTACAAAAGACAGCTTCCGACCCTTCATAATTTTCTCAAGGCTGAAGCTATTCCGATTGGATATAGCATCTAGAAAAATGTCACTAGAACTAGAGACATAATACTCAAAGGAGTGAAATGGAAGGTGGGGAGGGGAAATTTTATTAAATTTTGGGAAGATACTTGGTTGTTAGACTCTCCCATTAGTGACAATCTTGATTGGGGCAAGTTTAAGGATCAGTGTAAGGAAAAATTTGGTACCACTATGGCTGACTACTGAAATTTAGGTCAGTGGAAGGACCTATCCATTGTTGATCCTTCTCTTGAGCATGTGAATAAAATTATGAATTCTATGGTAGTGATTGATGATGAGGATCAACTTATCTGAAAACTCACTGCTGATGGTAAATTTTCTGTCTCCTCTCTTTATTTCAAGCAATTTTCTAGTCAGGAAAGCCCTTGTTGGGATAAGGCTTGGGTGAAAGGTCTTATTCCCAAAATTAATATTTTTTCTGGACTGTATTGCAAAACAAGATTCTAACGACTGACAATCTCAAAACAAGAGGCTTTTGTTTGCCTAGTATTTGTCATCTTTGTATGGAGAATGAGGAAATCATTAATCATATGTTTATCCATTGTCCTTTCTCTGCAGATATTTGGGCCAGATGCTTGGACAATTTCAATATCAGTTGGCTTTTCCGTGAAGCTCTCCAAGATGTCTTCAATTCTTGGCTCCACCCCTCAAGGAATAATTCAGTTAATTTGCTATGGAAATTTGCTTTACCTCATAATTGTTGGGGAATATGGAAAGAGAGAAATGATAGAGTGTTCAGAGATAAGGCATCAAAAGCCCAAATTATTTTTGAGAAAATTAAAAGAAATATGGTGGAGAACCTCTACATAACAGGTGGAATAATGAATCCTAAAGATCAAGGGGATACCATCATTTTGTAAGAATTGGAGATTAAAGGGGAGTGAAACCATACATGCTAATCCTAGAGATGAGGTGAGATGAGAAGGCCTCCCTCAAGGATGGATGATAATCAATTTCGATGGTGCTTCCAAGGGTAATCTTGGTAAGGCAGGGTGTGGTGTGGTATTAAGAGATGAAGAGGGAATATGTAAAGCTATTAAATGTATTCCTATAGGTCACCACACCAATCATGTTGCAGAGCCCATTGCTGCTTATCAGGGGTTGGTTCTTGCTAAAGATTCAAACTACACAAAAGTGTGGGTTGAAGGAGATTCTCTAAACATTATTAACTACTTGAATAATGTTTTCCCTCCTCCTTGGTCTAATCACAATACCATTGAAACTGCGAAGGATATAAGTAAAACTTTTGAAATATGTATTTTTACACATGCTTATAAAGAAGCTAACAAATGTGCTGACTGGGCTGCCAACCTGGCTTGTTTCTCTGACAAAATTATTACCCTTTATGGTGAGAGTAATCTCAAGTGTGAGGTGAAGTCATTGCTTGAACTGGATCAGATCCAGATGAAACAACGTGTCTTAGCTAATCACAATCTCTAATGCTTTATTCTCACTTGTCTAGGATTGATCACAACGACGGCGAGGCTTGTTTTATTTGTCATATCATATTTATTTGACACAGATTCTGGGTGGCTCTGCATAACAACAATAAAATTGTTAGGTTTTTCCACAGAGCTCGCAAAGAAAATAACAGAGTTGCGATAAGGAAGAACTGGGAATTCAAGGATAAAATGAGGGGCAATAAAAAGAGGTTTGAACCGACTTCTTGCTCAGATTAGAAGAAAAACAAAGAAGTATGGGAGATTCTTCAAGATGAAGGTTTGAATGTTTTTATGGAAAGGACTTGTGGCAAAGACCCTACTGTCACGAAGTACTTCATAAAAAAATGGAAGATAAAAAAATGGAAGAGTGATAAGATTCTTGTTGGCACCCAGATGATGCAAGTGAATGAGGATGTCATTGCCAAAGCTACGGGTATGGTGAAAGATGGTATGAAATTCTACAGAGATAGAAGTGTGTCTGACAAGGTCGCGGATAGGTTTCCTATCACAGATGGAGAAAGAAGAAAATTGGTTAAGGCGGACAATCCCTACTATTCCCCTAAGCGCATTTGTAGGCCATGGAGGTTTGTGCTGATTGCTACCATCAGCTACATTACTCTGGACGAGAGATTCACAAGGGCTTATGGGCATCACTTTTTGCTGCTCAACCACTTCCGCCATGGTGATAAGGTTAGTTTTCTATACTATCTTGCATGCTCTATGGATCATACTATTCGTGAAATGTAGAAGGATTCTCAAAAAGATCATGCTCTACACCAGGGTTTAATGGTTTTAGTTTATAAGATGTCAAAAGGGAAGATTATTGAGAAACCCATTAGTAAAGGCAAACAAATTAGGGATGATGAAACTAAAAGTGAGGATAGTGGGTTCAATCTTTATTCTGAAACTGAGGGTGAGTCTGAAGATTTTAGCAACAAGGGGAAGACCAAGGGAAAGAGCAAGGGGACTACTGTGGATTCTGACCTGTCGGACTTTGAGGAGGACTCGTTTGATGATAAAATCATAATGAGTAAGAAAAGAAAGGGGATGGGTAAGCAAACCTAGAGGAGCAAGAAGACCAGTAAGGGGATAAATAAGGTGAAGAGGAAGATTATTGTCTCTTTTGATGAGGATTCTGAGGTTGAAAAAATGGACAAGAACAAGGGTAAGGAGGAAGATGAAATGCGAGAAGCTGACTATGGGGAGAACCTGAACACTCAGAGAATGCATAATGAAGATTAGGAGAACAATAGGGGCAATCAAAATGTTAGCCAAGGTGCCATAGGTAATGATAGTATCAAGGGTTTCTTGTAGGTCATAAGAAAAATGGCAAAAGAAATTGGCGACTTGAAGACTGATCTCAAAATGATCAAAAGGGCAACCATAGGTGAGAAGCCTCTTTCTGAAAATGTCAAAGAATTAATGGTGGCCATTAATAAGGCTGAAGCTATTGAGACAATGGTCAATAAAATTCTGGAAACGGAAAAGAAGGTGAAGGAGCTGGAAGGAATCAAAGATGATAAAGGTCTGGGAATTAACTTGAACGACTTGGTCAATAGAGTGGACAAGATGGAATTAACTGTGAAGAAGATTACTGAGCAAAATTTATAGATCCTTAAGGCCACTGTTGATCATGTTAACATGCTGATAAACAAATTTGAACAGATCAAAGGTAAGGAAGATGAGAAGGAACATACAAAGAAGATGGGTAATGAAAAGAGAACAAGGGCCAACACCTGAAAACATGTGGGCATCAAGGAAAAAGAGCTCGATGATATGAAGAACTCTGCGGTCAATATGAAGTAGATGGTGGTTCATGCAGAAGAACTCATAAGAAATATCTAGCTGTCTCGGTGCTATCTTTGTGCTATCTAGGTGTTGTCTTTGTGTTGTCCTCTGGCTGTCTAGTGCTGGTCTCTTTGTCTGTGATCCCTTTTTGTTTTTCTGGGATCTGATCTTTGTATGGGTGTCCAGGCACTGTTATTTCTAGTCACTTTAATGCTTTTTCTTTTTCCTTCTTTGTAATCAAGGTTCCGGGTTCCTTCCAAAAACCTGTTTTTAATTAATCAAAATAAATAAACACACACACACACACACATCTCTGTGTGTGTGTGTGTGTGTGTGTGTGTGTGTGTGTATACACATATACATACACATATGTATATACATATATATGTATGTATACACACACACACACGCACACACACACATATATATATACATATATATGTACATATATACACATATACACACATATACACATATATACACATATATACACATATATACACATATATACACATATATACATATATATACATATATACATATATGCAGATCTGGTTTAAATACCCATTAAAATTTGAGTATCCAAACACACACACACACACACACACACACACACACACACACACACACACACACACACACACACACACACACACACACACACACACACACACACACACACACACACACACACACACACACACATTATCCCTGCATTAAAAAAAAACAAAAAACCTTGCTGTATTTTCTTTCAAAAATCTAAAATAAGAATCATGTTATAATATATATATATATATATATATATATATATATATATATACTACTAAACAAAACACACAAAAAAAATAAATATCAAAATATGCATTGTCATATGGATTTCGCAGGGGGGATGGGTAGCGACGGGTGGGCCCTAACCCACCTGCGTGGGCCGCGACCCACCCAGGTGGGCGTGACCCACCGATGGCGCTGCGACCCACCTGCGTGGGCTGCGGACCACCCAGGTGGGCTGCGACCCACCCAAGTGGCCATGACCCAACGGTGGCACCGCCCACCATACTGGCCCCGCCGTTCATAAAAGAAAACCCGCGCTTAAATAAAAAAGATGGCGCCTGTGCAATGGAATATACACAATCACCATGGTTGCAGGGGGGTTAGAACCCCTGCAACCAAACAATATCATCACCCCGCTTAAAGTTTTGATCTGCCCTGCTAAAGCAAAAGAAAACCCTAACTTCAGTTAGGGTAAAAATGGTAGAAGGTAATAAAAAGGAAGTGATGCCCTAACATTTTGATATGTTAGGGCATTTTCATAAAAGGGGGTTTTGAGAATGTGAGATATTAGGGATAACTAATAAGAAAGTAATTTTTTTTAAATAAAGAGGAAAAGGGCGGGAAAGCCCCAAATTTTAAATGGGGGGGTGTATAAAATATAAGTAAGTGGGTATATTTATATGTATTTATTTACATACTCAAGGGGTAAATAAATAAATAAATATATATATATATATATATATATATTTGTGTGTGTGTGTATAGAATATTAAAAGAATAACAAGGGCATGAATTTTATTCATTTTTTGATTGTGTAAATATATATATACACACACACATAAATATGTATATATAAATATATATATATATATCTATATATATACATATATATATATATATACATATATATATATATATATATATATATAGATATATATATGTATAGATATATATATATATATACATATCTATATATATACATATCTATATATATTCATATCTATATATATACATATCTATATATATACATATATATATGTATATATGTCTATATATGTATATATGTCTATATATGTATATATATATATATACATACATACATATATATATATATATATTGTTTCTATTTACTAAGTTGTCATTAGTTGTATGCCCAAAGTCATTCTATATACTCTAGTCAGTTAATACCATCGAAATGTCCAGTCGGTAATTACTAAGGTGTCGGTTACATACAAAGGCCAGTCACCGAGATGAGACACAATGAGCTGTCTACCGAGTAAAGTTCTATGTCTATCGAGCAACAAAGAAGGTATACCGAGTCAATCTGAACCGAGTGAAAACGTGTTACCAGATTCAATGAACCTGGACACACATGTGAAACGTGTTACAAGATTTGAGAACATGGAACCGTTCTTACATAGGAAATTGCATTTAAATATTTTGTATGATTTTGAGGGAGTTTATCCAATGAAATAATTTCTATGTGTATTCATTCGATAAAACCTGTTTGTATGATCGATGCATGTAAAAGATCACCGTCTCAGAGATCTATATATATAGAATGATTTGAGTATCTAATCATGAGGAAAAAATGATGAGTTGAATATGAAAATCTTGAGAGAAGATAAGATGTGAAGATTAACAGAGATATTCAGAGGTCACCGAGAAGGTTTTTCAAAGAACAGTTTAAGTGACAGAGTATACAGAAGTGGTCACCGAGTTGACTTATCAATTACCGAGGTATGCTATGAGCAAGGTAATTTCATATTGAGGACATAGAGTCTACTATAACATTTTAGATATAAAGTTGTAGATATTTTGTAAAGATTTTGATTGAATTATTTTGAGTTGAGTTAGAAACCTTTAACAGGGTAAAAGACTCTAACAAAGTCTATAAATTGTAAAGCCTTTAACTAGGTACAACATTTTGTAAAAGTGTTTGTAAAATCCTTTAGCAAGGTAGATCTAAAGATCTTTGTACTCCTAACAGGGTAAGCTATCAGAAATAGCTAAACATGTAGCTCTAATCGAGCAATCTTGATTATTGCAGTAGTGAAGTTGTGGGTGCCATCCCCACCGCAGTTTTTCTCTCTAACCAAGAGTTTCTGCGTAACCAAAATCTTTGTGTTATGGAGTGAAATTTGTATGAATGTTATTTCTGTGATTATGTTTCAACATTATATATTATGAGATCAACAATATTTAGTTTATGTTTAACAATAAAATTGTTGTTGAAGAAAAGTTTTGAAGTACTGATTCACTCCTCCCCTCTCAATACGTTGGCTTTCCTAGTTGGACCTAACAATTGGTATCGGAGCTCTACTCTTGGTAAAGGGTTTAACATCCTAAAGAGAAAGATCCTATCAATGGAAGGCTACAAACAATCTCACAGAATTGTGAATCTTCAAGAAGAATTGGATCATGCTAATCAAGTGATTAAAGATATGCAGAGACAAATGCAAAGATCACTAAAAGTCAGAAGAAGGCTGTTTGATGATTTACAGGACTCACAATAATTGGTGGAACAAATTGAGACATCATCTGAGAACAACATATCGGAAGAGTTTGAAGAAATGATTTTAGAATTGAGAGAAAAGAACAAAGCACTGAATGAACAACTAAAAGCAATGAAAAGGGAACATGAGTATTTCAGCATACAAATGACTGAAAATCTTGATGCATTGAGAACAACTGAAGATAATATTCGAAATGTAGAAAGAGAAAAACAATAGCCAGAAGCAATGGTGTCTGAAAAGAATGATGAAATATCAAGGTTGACTGGAGTTCAACATAATCTATCTGATCAATTGGGTTATGCACATCATGAAGCAACTCTAAAAGAAAATGAGTACCGAGCATTGAAACTTGAATTGTCAAGATTGACCGATGAACTAGAAGAAGAAAACAAGTCCAAAGAAACATTGAAGAAAAGTTATGAAGCATCAAGAATGTTGGATCAACAACTAAACTTAAGATCACCTAACAAATCTGCTGGACTCGGTTATAAAAGAAATAACTCTACCGAGAAAGGGATCAACACCACTGAGAAAGGAGAATCATCAAAGAAGGCTGGAAACAAAGATAAGATGAATGACAAGAAGCCTATTTGCAACTACTGTGGAAAACAAGGACATACTGCCAACGTTTGCTGGATCAAAAAAGGTAAGCAACCGAATGTAACTAGGTCTGATGGTTATTGTTACAATTGCAATAAGTATGGTCACACATCTAAACAAAGTAGGACAAAGTCTGTTAATAATTATCAAAAGGCAAAATTCAAGGGGTTTCGCAAAAACTGCAATAGATATGGACACAATACCGAAAAGTGTTGGTTTAAGCAGAAAAACCATATGTGGTCTCCACACCGAGTAAATACCAGAAGCTACTGAACTCACACAGATCTCAATCGTCAATATACTATAGTACCATGAGATTACAATACAAGGATATGGTGTGAATGCCATGGAAGATACAGACATATAAGTGCTAACTGTATGATACGGTTTGGAATGAACAACCGAAGATCATGGAGAAATCTTGGAATGGCATGCTTTCATTGTCACAAAGTTGGAAACTTGGCTAAAGAATGCAGAGATCAACCCAGAGGAGATACTGAGGAGATAACAAGCAAACTACAAAAATTCTGGAAAAAGAAGGAAAATGTGTCAACCAATGAAGAAAGCACCTTACCAACCGAGTTAGGTGCATCTACTTCCAATCAATCAATAAAGGTATGAAAGGGACTACATTCTCACAAGGTTAGATTTTAACAGTTCCTATTTAATCATATAATTAATTCCAAGATCTGCATAGCTAAGATGCAATAGCAAATTTGAAATATTATCTAGTCTTTTTGATTTACCATAGAAGTCGGTAAATACATTAAGCCTGTCTAGTCGGTAAAAGCGTATAAGGGAGATAGTTGGTTTAATGGAACCAAGTGCATTTAATGCTTAGTATACCTAACAACACAAAGCCCGATAAGGTCGAAAGGATGTATTTAAAGTACTCTATGCGGTCATTTTTCACTTACCAGTTTTCAAAGAGCAGAGCTAAGTGAATTAAAGGCGATCAAACATTCCCAGAAGCGAATTCAAGGTATTTCACACAATCTAGAATGCATTTTCAAGCAAGTTAACTGATTAAAATTAGTTGTGAAAAGTTGCATTGTATTTACTAAGTTGGAAGCATTTTCTGGTTATTTGAAACCCTAAGATATTCTGTAAGTAAAATTCCAAGTTTGAAATGGCTCCCAAGGTGTAGAAACCCGTTGTAGTTGAGACCATTGAGAAGCCGTTAGTGAAATACACCTTACCTCCCAAAGTGGCATCCGAACCCGATGAGAAAACTACATTCTCTCTTATTTCTGATAGGGTTCTGTTGATTGAAGATGTCAGATTTTATACTAAGTGCCATGTTGAAGAGCTAGGTCATATTGAAATTAAGGATATGTATGATGAATTGTGCACTGATGGAATCCTGGATAGCAAGTTTGAGCACATCAAAGTTAAGGGATTGACCGAAGCCCTAATCTATCCCCGAGTCTTCAAACCCCAATGGGTCAAATTTGTCTTGAGCAGAGTGCATGACAATTTTATGTGGTTAGAAGATCAACCTTTCAAGATCACCAAGGAGATTATTCACATAATAATCGGATACCCTATATTTGACCATGCCCGAGCACAAAAGATGATTTCACAAAAGGAATTGATAACATTAATCGGGGTTGAGTCTGATTGCAGAGGTCTTAAGTTGAACAATGTAACTGATGTAGAACTTAACTTTGGTATTAGAGTCATTGGTTATTGTTTCTTCCAGTCGGCAAGAGAAAACATTGTACCGTGTGCAGCTGTAGATTTGGCCTATAAAATTGTGAAAAAGGGTATGAAAATTGACTTATGTGAAGTGTTGTTGAAGAATCTTTTTGAAAATCTCAACACAATAAGGAAACCAAAGAAGAATAATACTGCTAACACACTAAATTTTGGGTCACTCTTAGTGTGTATGTTCTTCTATTTTCAGAAATTCTTTCCTTCAGTCGGTAACATTGATTGGGAATTACACCGACCAATCACCCATCAGATAAATGATTTCATCAATCAGCTAGGTGATAATTTCAATGTGATAATGGATGATTACTTTAATAGTTTTCAGAAAAAGATGCATAGCAGGTATAGGATCCCACCACAGCTAGTGGAAAAGTATAAGGATACCATCTATTTTGAGTTGGATATCGACTACTGTTATGTTAATGCAATAGATCCCAGGACTCAATGTTTACTGCCTATGGGTTATGAGATTGATTTTGACATTTCTCAACAACAGATGGATGCCTTCTTAGCACTTCTAAGGCATTCTACCGAGATCAGGTATGGCACCTATGAAGAGGTAAAAGAAAAAGTAAAAATGAGCATTTTAGTACCTAAGGCTACCAGAAAAGCCACCAAAATGATAAAGGTTTTAACTAAAAAGCTTGGAGAAGGTTCTACCTCCACTCCTACCAAGAGTGATCAAATTTCAATCGAGGAAGAATCTAAAGCTCAAGAAGCAGCAATTACACTAAGCACCGAGTTGCCAAAAGACAAAATTTTGAAAAGGAAGAAACATGATACAACCAAGATATCACCAACCCCACCAGTAAAGCTACCGATCATGAGATCATCTGCTGTGTCACCCGGTAAGAGGCAGAAAAATGTTGAAATGCCTAAGGTTACAAAAACTTAGAGAAAGAAGAACTGAAAACTAATTTTGGAAAGTGACACAGAGTCTGAAGATGCAAATAAATTTCAGATTGTAAAAAGCACTAAGGAAGATGTACACAGTGTTGATAATTTTTGTGCAAATTTAAAACAATATGGTGGATTTGGGTCATTTAGATATGTAAAGTATGACTCCAGAACAAAAGAAGAGAAGAGGCAAATAGAAGAGTCAGTAGTGTGTACACTTCTCAAGTTCCGAGTAGTTCCATTGGAAGTAACTGATTTTCTTCCAAAAGCATTGTACTCTCATATTGACAATAGATGGAGATATGCTATGGACTCGAAGAAGCAAATTATAGAAAGAGTTTTGGTACATCTCTTTCCAGATATGTCGGTAGATGATATAAAAGATCATTTGAAAAACTACCAGACAAATTTTCAAGTTAAGCAAAGGGTCTTGAAAATGATGAATGACCTTTATCTTGAAGTAGAAAAAGAAACTAAAGAAAAATGGCAAGAAATATTCAGAATTCAGACTGAAGAACCTCAAGGTGAAGTGGAGATAGTTGACATCACTGAGAAAGATCGTGCTTCAACTATTCAGTTAGATGAGGATGTCATGGATACTGAGGCACATGAAGAAGCAATGATAGCAGGGAATGCCTATGCCAAACTGGTATCAAGTGAATCAGTTTTGGAACAAGTTAAGTCCTATCCTCCAGCAACCCAACAAGTTTCAACCGAGGAACCACAGAACACAGATCAAGGTAAAGAGAGTCAAAAGGCTACACAAGGTGAATCTACCTCTCAGGCCACCGACGAGCAAACTTCCCAAGCACCTTCAAACACTAAAACTGTTGCCACTGAGACCCTAAGAAAGGAAACACTGAAGGATACAACAGAGGCTACAGGAACTGACAAAAATGTTGCCTCCACCTAGCAACTTACCGAGGAAGGACAAGCCTCCAAAGCCATTGTCCTCATTCAACCGGTGAAGGCATCATCATTAAAGGAGAAGAAAGTAAAGAAGCACGATTTCAAGATAGATTTGTCAAAGCCTATTGTGTTTTTGAATGTTGACATTGCAAAACTAAAAGGGCAAGCACTAATAGAATTCAGTGAGCTTTGTAAAGCCAAAGCAGAGCAGGAAAAATAGATAACTATACAAAAGAAGAACCGAGTACTCCAAAAGGTTAAAGCATTATTGACAGACATGCTACCTAAAGCTACCATAAATAAAGATGCTGCCATCCATATGCAACTGGATGAACTACTCACTCAATTGGAAGCATCAGGGGTAGAAGCATCATAATATCTTAGAAAATTGAAAGAAAAAGAGCTAACTGCCAAGATGATTGAAGAAGTGCAGAAAGCAATTGCTATAGGTAAAACTAAGCTAATTGGATTCATTGCTGAGTTGTCCCCTCAACTCAAGCATATTATTTATTTATTTCAGAAGTTATGTACATTCTCATTCTTTATCAAAGATATCAAGAATAAGACTGAAGTCAGTGAAAAAGAGATTACTGATCTCTCAAATAAATTGACTACTGAGCCAAATTCTATTCAGAATTTTTATACAAAGCTACAAACTCTTATGGCTCAACAGTTAGAACTTCATAATGCAGAGCACAAAATAAGGATGGATATCATGACTCTTCAAACATTATTTATTCCCCATTTATCATTTGTTCAAGAGTAGATCAACAGAGCTACCCAATTGTCCACTCAAGTAGAGGGAAGCACTTTAGACGGTTTGATCTCACTGTCCATTGATATCACCACTGAAAATTCTCTAATGGAAAGTGTCAAGGATGCACTTACCACCGCTCTCAAAGACGCTCGTACAAAGTATAAATCTATTTTTGATCAGTTGCCCCCACCAAATGGTAACTAGTTTTGATGTTTGTCAAAAAGGGGGAGTGTACCGAGTATGTACCAAGTATACAGAGTATCTGAGTGTACAGAGTTAATAATATATATACCGCGTGTACAGTTGAAATTGACAGGGGGAGCATAAATCATCAAGAGCATGAAATACAAAGTATAGATCATCAAGTTGTTCAACATATTGATAAGGGGAGTATGTAATTGAGTATGTATTTGAACAAATGTATATACAATCATTTCAGTTTATTTTGTAAGTATATAAATTTTGTATTATGACTTTGAAAGGAGTTTTGTCAAACATACCAAACTAATGTCAAAAGGGGAGATTGTTGCTATTTACTAAGTTGTCATTAGTTGTATGCCCAAAGTCATTCTATATATTCTAGTAGGTTAATACCACTAAAATGTCCAGTCGGTAATTACTAAGGTGTCGGTTACAGAGAAAGACCAATCACCGAGATGAGACACACCGAGCTGTCTACCAAGTAAATTTCTATGTCTACCGAGCAGCAAAGAAGGTATACCGAGTCAATCTGAACTGAGTGAAAATGTGTTAATAGATTCAATGAACCTGGACACAGATGTGAAACGTGTTACAAGATTTGAGAACATGGAACCATTCTTACATAGGAAATTGCATTTAAAGATTTTGTATGATTTTGAGGGAGTTTATCCAATGAAATAATTTCTATGTTTATTCATTCGATAAAACCTGTTTGTATGATCGATGTATGAAAAAGATCACCATCTCAGAGATCTATATATACAGAATGATTTGGGTATCTAATCATGAGGAAAAAATGATGAGTTGAATATGAAAATCTTGAGAGAAGATAAGATGTGAAGATTAATAGAGATATTCAGAGGTCACCGAGAAGGTTTTTCAAAGAATAGTTTAAGTGACAAAGTATACAGAAGTGGTCACCGAGTTGACTTATCAATTACCGAGGTATGCTATGAGCAAGGTAATTTTATATTGAGCACATAGAGTCTGCTATAACATTTCAGATGTAAAGTTGCAGATATTTTGTAAATATTTTGATTGAATTATTTTGAGTTGAGTTAGAAACCTTTAACAGGGCAAAAGACTCTAACAAAGTCTATAAATTGTAAAGACTTTAACCAGGTACAACATTTTGTAAAAGTGTTTGTAAAATAATTTAGCAAGGTTGATCTAAAGATCTTTGTACTCCTAACAAGGTAAGCTATCAGAAATAGCTAAACATGTAGCTCTAACCAAGCAATCTTGATTATTGCAGTAGTGAAGTTGTGGGTGCCATCCCCACCGCAGTTTTTCTCTCTAACCAAGAGTTTCTGCGTAACCAAAATCTTTGTGTTATGGAGTGAAATTTGTATGAATGTTATTTCTGTGATTATGTTTCAACATTATATATTATGAGATCAACAGTATTTAGTTTATGTTTAACAGTAAAATTATTGTTGAAGAAAAGTTTTGAAGTACTGATTCACCCCTCCCCTCTCAGTACATTAGCTTTCCTACTTGGACCTAACACACACACACACACACACACACACACACACACACACACATCTCTCTGTGTGTGTGCATATATATACAAGTATATATATATATATATATATATATATATATATATATATATATATATATATATATATATATATATATATATATATATATATATATATATATATTTCCAATAAAACAATTATATATGGGGGTTATAGATTATTAATTAATATTAATACAAGTGGAATTGTATTAATAATAAAATAGTAAAATTGGTTGTGTTATTAAATAAATAATACAATGACCATTTCTGCAAATAAATATATTTGACTATTAAATTAATATTAATATAAAGGGATTTATATCAATATTAAAATGTTGGGATTGGAAAAATTGCAATTAAAGAATTTGATTGTTAATAATGTTTAAATGACGTTATTGGATTTATTTTAATCCACCATAAGCAAAAATGGAAATTAAACAGTTATTTCAAGGGATTGAATTATAATCATTTAGAAAAATTATATTCTAAGTGAATGAAACTATTTCAAACACTTAGATGTAATTTAAAAAATAATTTAATCGAAAATATAGTATCATTGTCAAGACTAGGGGTGGTATCTTTAATTAATTTTAAAGATCTAATCCCTATTAAGTGGATTTTAGCGAAATGACTTAGGGGTTGAATTTATCCCACTTAGTTAACATATGCACTTGTTACCCACTTTAGATCTGATTAATAAAATATTTCAACCCTTTCATTTTAGATCGTTACAAGTTGACACTAGATTAATTCAAGTTAGTAAAACTAAGTGAACCTCTACATCATAACATTACGTAAACACAATTAATTATACTTTTAAGAAAAAAATTTGTTGTGTTTTTTGCCCTAAAGTTTGGGCATGACATTTTGGTATCAGAGCCCTAGGTTCACACCCTGGGAGAACTTGGGCTACATTCATAACTTAGTTGATCCAAACTATGACTTCGAGTATAACACTTAGGTGAGAACCTACAAAGTATTCGCAATAATGAAGCAAGGCAAAAGTGGATTCATTTTAACCAAAGGATTAAAATATATCAATTCATGGGGTTTCAAGGGTCACCAAAAGCCCTACAAATCAAAACTCAATAGTCATACTTGTTATGACTTGATAAAATCATGAAACTATGAGAATTGTTGAAAATTATATCAAAATTTATCCTAACTTCAACTAGTCATAACTTTCCACTCAGGACTCAGAAATGTGAACTGTTTACCTTGTTGGAAAGGTCTTCAAGAGTTGTAGGTGAAATCCCATAATGGTTTTCCTATGACAACACTCTAAAGGATTGAGAAAAGTTTCCAAGGCTGAAAATGCTTCGAAGACCTTCAAAAATGGCAATTACTAACATCTATAAAATACAAAAAATATATAAAAATATTTTCGATATTCCAAATTTGAATTTTGATCATGAGTACTTATGAGGCTGCCATTCAATTGAAATCCAATTGCAACATTTGTACCTAATCGAATTGGGCAGGAGGAATAAATTCAACACAATTGAATACTTATAGTAGTTAATAGAGCAATACCATCAGTTGGGATATGTTCCCAACGTGACCTAATCAAGCAAGCTTGGTAGATATGAGATGGAAACCTAGTAAACAAGTCAATTGAAACATAGCACAATTGAAATATTAGTAATACCAAATAGTGCTAGTTTTCTAATTAACATTCAACCCTATGAAGATGCTTGTGGTGGCTTGCAAACAATGATTGACATATGGAGCACCTTAAAGGGGCAAGTTAAGTGGTACCTTTATAAATCTTGGGAAGAAGCATTATCCTATCCTAATAGATATAAGCATGTGACCGTACTAGGTTACTCTTATTGAGACCATCTGTTAAGGGTTCTTGTATCAATGCAAAGAAACTAGTGGTGGATAACCTTGAGGATGATGGTTGAAATGGTGAATAGCAATCTCCTTGATAAATGAACCCTAGTAATACTATATATAATTTTAAATGAGAAGAAAGGAGACACGAACCTCTTTGGATTAAATATTGAAATTGCAAATGTTTCTTAAATCCTCGTGTGGTTAAGCCCAGTATTGGGAAATTTAACAATCTGATGTTCTAACTAGACCTTTTGGTAAAGAATCTTGAGAGGAATAAGTAATTGGTCGAGAAAGATGACATGATATGGGAGTCATGTAGAATCCCTACTAAGGTACAAGGAGATGTCGATCAAACATGATTAGATAATCATGATATGATTAACTTATATGCATCTAAGGAGAAAAGTATGATGATATGATGAATCAATAAAGATCCGGTCAACTACTGAGAGTTGGGGGGGGGTGAATCAGTAGATAGAAAACAAAGTAAACTTCACCAAACTTAAATCCAACTCATAAAACCAATCACTGAACTAGCCAGTTTAGACAGTGTAGCAAAATCTGCAACTGCACTGTCAAGCTTACCGGTTGACTAACATATCAACAAAACAATGCAACCGATGTGTAACTCACATATCATTTAACCAAAACATTAAACCAATTTAATAACAATAGTAATAGCTCATTTTAGATCACTTCTAGTCATCTAAACATATCTAAGTGGCTTTACGAGTTAAACATATTAAACATATCAAAACACATAACCACAAAATCTTTCACATCTTGACACAATGATTTTTTGATGTGGAAACCCAAATGGGAAAAACCATAGTGGGGATGAATACCCACAAGTATTCTGAACTCTTCTAAAGTTCACCCTGTTAGGAGCCAAGCCTTGTTAGAAGGTTTACAAAAATGTCCTGTTAGGGACATATCCGGTTAAGGACCAACCGGTTAAGGGATTGAATACAATACCCCATTAAAGGCAATACCCTATTAGGAGTAACCTCAATAGAGGATTTCAAATCCAAGCTAATGGATCACCTGGTTAGAGGATTTAGAAATCACCAAGCCTGTTAAAGCTTACTTGGTTAAGGGATTTAATTATTATAATTGTTAGAGAACAACAAGGTCTTTGCTGATCTGGTAATAACATTATCTTGCTTAATCAGATCCTTTTATGCTCCTATATGCCTTCAAAACATTCTGTAGATACACCTTCTGGTTTGACAATCAATCACACTACCACACTTAACCAAAATTTCCAACACAATTACAAAATAACTCATCGACCTTAAAAGAAAATAATAGGTCGGTAACATAGCACAAAACCTAAGATCTCATAGAGATTACAAATATATCGGTTCAAACATGACCATTGGATTACATAGAAATCAATTGCACATTGTTCAAGACAACTTCAATCACTCCCGGATCACCGCACATTGGATCCTGTAACTCATCACGCGTTATTAACTTCATGCTATGCATTTATTCATTCCCAAGATAAAACAATTATCTCTACATGCCAAAACCACTTTGAAACTCATCACGTGCAACATGCATACGTGGCATAATAATCTCCGATCACCATTCGATCATAGATCAACATAACCGATTCACCAAGCTCCATCGGTTAGGGTTTGACATATCAACAGGTTAGGGTTACTGATTGATCTCTTTGCTTCAAATACCAATACCGGTTTCCATCACTACTCTACTACCGGTTGCATTACTGCATCACTACCAGTTGCAATACAACTCCATTACCAGTTACTATTGACATCAATGACAACACTATACTTCATTATTGCAATCTTCATGCAATTCCAACAATCTCCCCCTTTGGCATTGATGGCAATATAAATATCAATACCCTTTGATTGTGATGATTGAGAGTAATGCACATACACAGGTATAGGAATCCTGGTTTACATTTTCCAATTGCATACTCTCTGTCAATAGTGTCTCCATGTCTTCAGCTGGTAACTGGTTATCAATCATATACAATTCTTCTCTTCATCAATCATACAATGCTTCTGTCCCTTTGACAACAATGCCAAAGTGAATACCAATATTAGCTCATTAACCATTCCATGCTTCACTGATTTGCAACATCGATCTACAACTTGTTGCTCCCCCTGTGGAATAGCTCCACTCTACACCAATCCTGCTTCAAGATTTTCAATAAGGTCTGGGAATGGTGTCTTCCACATCATCTTAATTGACCTCATGTAGGGGTACAACCCCTAACTGACCTCTAAGATACTCAAAAGTAGCCTTAGGCAGAGGTTTAGTAAAGAGATCCACTAGCTGTTCCTTAGTAGATACATGCTCCAATGACACATCTTTACTTTGAAATTTCTCTCTCAAGAAATGATACTTCAGCTCAATATGTTTGGTTCTAGCATGAAACATAAGGTTCTTTGAAATATTTATTGCACTGGTGTTATCACAGAAAATCCTAACCGGTTCCGTAATCTTCAACTGGAAACATTCCAGAATATGTTTCATCTAGATTGCTTAGCTATAATTCATATATGCTGCAACATATTTAGCTTGAACAGTTGATTATGATATACAACTTTGTTTCATGCTGCTCCAAGATACAAGCCTTCCTCCAAGAAAGAAAGCTCCTCTGGTTGTACTCTTCCTGCCATCAACATTTCATGTCCAATCTGCATCTATATACACTTTCAAATCAAAGTTACCTGCATATGGATACCATAATCGATAATCAATTGTGACTTTTAGATATCTAAAAATTCTTTTGGTCGCTACCATGTGTGTCTCCTTTGGGCTTTTTTGAAATCGGGAAACTAATCCAATTGCATGAGCAATATCCAGTCTACTGTGGACAACATAATGTAGTTTCCCTATCATAGACCTGTACTCCTTTTCATCCACTGATGCAAAATCATCCTCCTTAGACAGTTTACAACTATAACCATTGGTGTTCCAACTGGTTTACGGTCTCTGATTCCAAAAGTCTTCAATACCTCTTTCACATATTTGGATTGTGTGATAAAAATACTATTCTTCATCTGTTAAATTTGCAAACCTATAAAGAATTTTATCTCTCCTACCAAAGACATCTCAAATTCACTTTTCATTTTATTAGAAAAGTCATCACACATGTCATCATTGCCTCCAAAAATGATATCATCCACAAATACCTCACTAACTAGTATATTTTCTCCTCCAGTCTTGAGATATATATTGTTGTCTTCACTGGTTCTTTGAAAACCTATCTTCATCAAGTGAGAATGTAGTCTTTCATACCATTCTCTAGGTGCTTGCTTCAAACCATAGAGTGCCTTGTGTAGTTTGCACACCTTATCCTTTGCTTCAGTCAAAGCATAACCATCAGACTGTTCAATGTAGACTTCCTCTTCCAATATTCCATTTAATGCTGACTTCACATCCATCTGATAAACAACACCTTCCAATCTTGCAAGTAGTGCAAATGTCTCACCATAGTCTTCACCTCCTTCTTGTGCATAAACTTTGCATACTAGTCTGGCTTTATTTCTGACTACTACTCCATCTTCATTCTATTTATTCCTAAATACCCTTTTAGTACCTATTACATTCTTGTTCTCTGGTCTGGGTACAAGTATCCAAGTATTGTTCTTCTCAATCTAGTCAAGTTCTTCTTCCATAGCCTTGATCCAGTGATCATCTCCAAAAGCTTCCTTTTTTGTTCTAGGATCAATAGTGGAGATCATACAAGAATTCTCTCTTATTCTTATTCTGATTAAAACACCAACATATTTATCTCCAATAATCTGATCAGGATTATGATTGAGTCTAACATACCTTGGAATAACATGATCATGGTATTCAGGTTCTTCTTCCCCTTCACTTTCTTCATCTTCTGCAGAATCTACTTGTTCAGGTTGGACTGGTGCTGCAGTATTCTGCTCTTCCACTTTCAGCTTCACCAATTCTGGTTCCAAAATCAGAATGTAAGGTTCATCTTCCTCCTCATCCTTACTGATTTCTCCTGAATCTTTAGGAAACTCACCCACTTAGACATTAGCACTTTCAATGATCTTCTTTGTTCGGTTGTTGTAACATTTGTAGACTTTGCTCTTGGTGGAGTAACCAAGAAATATGCCTTCATCACTCTTAGCATCAAACTTACCAACATAGTCACCTCTCTTGATAAAATTTCTACTACCAAAAATCTTAAAGTAACTGACATTAGGTGATCTACCATACCAATATTCATAAGGATTTTTATCCTAACCTCTTTTAATCAATATCCGGTTCATTGTGTAGACAACTGTGTTCACAACTTCTCTCCAGAATGTCTTAGCTACACCTCCTTGTATTAGCATAGTCCTAGCAGCTTCAACAACTGACCAGTTTTTCCTCTCTGCAATATCATTCTGCTATGGTGTCCCAGGTACAGAAAGCTGCCTCTTAATTCCATTGTATTCATAGTATCTAGTGAATTCCTCAAAAGTAAATTCACCATCTTGATCAATTCTTAAGCACTTGAGCTTTCTTCCACTTTATTTTTCAACTAAGGCTCTGAATGCCTTAAACTTGTTAAAGTCTTCTGTTTTGTCTTTCAAGAATGTGACCCATATCATTCTTGAGAAATCATCAGTAAAAATCATAAAATACCGATCACCTTGAATACTCCTAGTCCTTATTGGTCCACTAAGGTCGGTATGAACCAAGTCTAGAAAATATTCTGCTGAGAAAGATTTTCTCTTAAAGGTTGAGGATGTCATCTTCCCTAACTGACATTCCTTACATAGAGCATTCACCGGTTTTTTCAACTGAGGAAAACCTCTTACTTATTTGGACTTACCGACTTTTACAATGTTATCAAAATTTACATGACAGAATCTCCGATACCAAAGCCAACTATCTTCTACTTTTGTAATTAAACAATTGTTGACTTTACAATTTAAGTGAAACAAGTTACCTTTTGTCTGCTTGCCGGTTGTAATCAGTTCACCTTTTTTTCCATAAATATTGCACATCCCATTCTTGAATTCTAGTGGATGACCTCTGTCATTGAGTTGAGCAACACTCAAAAGATTATGTTTCAGTCCTTCAACCCAGTAAACATCACCTAGACTGCTCTTTCCATTCAAAGAGATAGTTCCCTTTCCTTTTACCATGCAGGGTGAGTCATTCCCAAATCTCACAACACCTCCATCAAATTCCTTCAAATTAAGAAACTTACTCCGGTCACCGGTCATGTGGTGTGAACAACCATTGTCTATAATCCAATCATTAGAACTATCCATGTGAGAGACTAATGCCTTTGGATCTGATGTCTCTTCTTTAATAGAAACAAAGCCAATTTCCTAATTTGAATCTTCCTCAGATTCCTTATCTGTAATTCCTCCATCCACTGCAATGAGACAATCTCTTTTACCTTTGCCTTTGTACTTCTTAAACTTCTCCCATTTCTGCTCATTATCTCCATTTGGACAGTTAGCAGTAATATGTCCAATCTGGTTACATGCAAAACACTTCAAAGGTAATTTACCTCTGTACTTACTGGTACTTTTGGGTAATCGCTTGGCCAACAATGCTTCAAGCTCAATCAGACTATCTTCATCATCAACCTCTCTGCTGGATCTAGACTCATGACTGTGACTAGCTTATCTTCATTTCCTTACCGGTGGGTTTGATAGTGAGGCTCTAAATGCAGACTCTGATCTATGAACACTTCCATCAAAACCATTTAATTCAAATGCAGTTAATTTACCAATGATGGAGTCAAGAGTTACCTTTGATTTATCAATAGACTTGAGTTCCTGAATGACTGCAACTCGGATAGCATAGACCGGTAGAAGGGTTCTTAACACCTTGCTAACCATTGTGGTATCCTCCACTATACCACCGACACTTTTGATCTCACTGGCTATCTCCTTGATCCTCTAACCATACTGTTGAATGTTTTCACCTTCAACCATCCACATATCATCAAATTTACCTCTCAGACTCTCTTCTTTGGCAATCTTCACATGCTCATCACCGCTATAGATATCCTCCAGTTTCTTCCACACTTCAAAAGAAGTCTCCAATCCATGGACATCAACATACTCTGAATTGGACAAGGAACTGATAATGGCCTCCAATGCTTGATTATTCTCCTGTTGCTCCTTCTTTTGATCATCTGACAAAATCCCACTAGGCAAGTTATACTTAGTAACAACATGTTCCCAATATTGAATTCCCAATCTCTTGATATAGATCTTCATCCTATCACTCTCGATTCTGTAATTTTCCCTATTCAACTTCAGACCTTCTTTCTTCATCATGTTCTCCTAGATCTTTACCTCAAGCTGTTAGGCTTAAACACAAGAGGACCTGAAATTCTCTGATACCAATTGATGATATGATGATTCAATAAAGATCCGGTCAACTACTGAGGGGGAGGGGTGAATCAATAGATAGAAAACAAACTAAACTCCACCAAACTAAAAAACAACTCATAAAACCAATCATTGAACTAACCGGTTTAGACATTGTAACAAAAACTGCAACTGCACTGTCAAGCTTACCGGTTGACTAACATATCAACAAAATAGCGTAACAGATCTGTAACTCACATACCATTTAACCAAAACATTAAAAAACTTTACTAACATTAGTAATAGCTCATTTCAGATCACTTCCGGTCATCTAAACATATCTAAGTGGCTTTACCAGTTAAACATATTAACCATACCAAAACACAACCACAAAATCATTCACCACTTGACACAATGATTTTTTGACATGGAAACCCAAATAGGAAAAACCATGGTGGGGATGAATATCCATAAGTATTCTGAACTCTTCTAAAGTTTTCCCTGTTAGGAGCCAAGCCTTGTTAGAAGCTTTACAAAAATGTCCCATTAGGAACAGATCCAGTTAAGGACCACCCGGTTAAGGGATTGACTACAATACCCTGTTAAAGGCAATACCCTGTTAGGGGTAACCTTGATAGAGGATTTAAAATCCAAGCTAATGGATCACCTGGTTAGATGATGTAGAAAGCACCAAGCCTGTTAAAGCTTACCCAGCTAAGGGATTTAACTGTTGTAATTGTTAGAGAACAACAAGGTCTTTGCTGATCTGGTAATAGAACTATCTTTCTTAGTCAGATCCTTTTATGCTCCTATCTGCTTTCAAAACATTCTGTAGATATACTTTCTGGTTTGACAATCAATCACATTACCACACTTACAAATTTTCCAACACAATTACAAAAACAACTCATTGACCTTAAAAGCAAATACAATAGGTCAGTAACACAACACAAAACCTAAGATCTCATAGAGATTACAAATATATCAGTTCAAACATGACCATTGGATTATCGGGTCAAACATGACCAAGAAAGCACCAAGCCTGCTAAAGCTTACCCAGCTAAGGGATTTAACTGTTGTAATTGTTAGAGAGAAACAAGGTCTTTGCTGATCTAGTAATAGAACTATCTTTCTTAGTCAGATCCTTTTATGCTCTTATTTGCCTTCAAAACATTTTGTAGATATACTTTCTGGTTTGACAATCAATCACACTACCACACTTACAAAATTTCCAACACAATTACAAAAACAACTCATCGACCTTAAAAGCAAATACAATAGGTCGGTAATACAACACAAAACCTAAGATCTCATAGAGATTACAAATATATCAGTTCAAACATGACCATTGGATTATCGGTTCAAACATGACCAAGAAAGCACCAAGCCTGTTAAAGCTTACCCAGCTAAGGGATTTAACTGTTGTAATTGTTAGAGAACAACAAGGTCTTTACTGATCTGGTAATAGAACTATCTTTCTTAGTCAGATCCTTTTATGCTCCTATCTGCCTTCAAAACATTCTGTAGATATACTTTTTGGTTTGACAATCAATCACACTACCACACTTAACCAAAATTTCCAACACAATTACAAAAACAACTCATCGACCTTAAAAGCAAATACAATAGGTCGGTAACACAACACAAAACCTAAGATCTCATAAAGATTACAAATATATCGGTTCAAACATGACCATTGGATTATTTTGTTCAAACATGACCATTGGATTACATAGAAATCAAGTGCACATTGTTCAAGACAACTTTGATCTCTCCTGGATCACCGCACATTGGATCATGTAACTCATCACACGTTATTCACTTCATGCTATGAATTTGTTCATTCCCAAGATAAAACAATTATCTCTACGTGCTGAAACCAATTTGAAACTCATCATGTGCAACATGCATACGTGGCATAATCATCTCCGATCACCATTCGATCATAGATCAACATAACCAATTCAACAAACTCCATTGGTTAGGGTTCGACATATCAACATGTTAGGGTTACCGGTCGATCTCTCTGCTTCAAATACCAATACTGGTTTCCATCACTGCTCTACTACTGGGTGCATTACTGCATCACTACCAGTTGTAATACAACTCCATTATCGATTACTATTGACATCAATGACAATACTATACTTCATTAATGCAATCTTCATGGAATGCCAACAAAGTACAACCCATACATAACTCGAGACTAGATGTGCATCAGTTTAGAATACTCTTACTACTGTAGCACATCCAAAAAGGCTTGCAAACTTGATGTCACATGGGTGCAGAAGTATAAGGAACATTAGGAATGGATGAACCAATATACAAAAAAAATGGATAAGGCATGTGGAATATTGGTAAATTAATGAGGATTAGTTGGCAAGGGTATATGGTGCTCAAATGAAAGGATCCATGAGCAAAATGCCGAGGAGCCTATTCATGAGGCTGAATAAGAAAGAACTTGAAATTAATTGGAATCTTAAGACCTTTGTACTCATGGTACACCCTTATGTTATGAAAGAATCGTATAACTGGATACTATGATAATAAGGCAATTTTATTGGTTTAAAGATGATCGAGAAATGCTATATGTCATGGTCGGCTAGCAAGTAAATATATAAGAAACAAGATAGAAAATAATAATCTTTTAGTCAAAATTTATTAAGAGGGTGTTGATTTCTATGCTTATGACTTCTTGAGTGTGCACCCTCTTGTTCTCATGGTTGCATAAGTGGAATAGGTAAGAATAATTCAAAGTTCCACGTCACAGAAGAAGGAACAGGGTAGGTGTGATAGTATGAATTATTTGTCGAGCATTATTGATTGTACTGGGCAAATAAACTGTCTTTATTTGTTGTAACAATAATTGATAGTATTTTGGCATCATGCTCCTACTTTATGTGGACAAAATTATAACTAAGCATGAAGATGTAGGGAGCTAGCGAAAGTCGCTAAGGAAACAAATGATGTCACTAATAGAATTATATAATTGCATTATACAAATCTTAAGTGATTCTAAGTATAGAAGTATTGATTTTGTACTCAACTATCTACCCCATTAGTAAGCGAGACATAAAAGTATTTAATGGAAGTCCAAGAAGAATGGACGAAGGATGGTAGAATTAGTGCATCCATCCATTAGTATTTAACTATGGTTGTTGATAATTCTAAGTGGATGATGGTTTATATTGGGAAGTGTTGCTTGTAATGTTAATAACGTGGATGTAAGTGGGACGTAATCTATGTAATGAAGATACTCTCATATGTATAAAATATCTCATAATAATAAAGAAATGTAGTTAATCTAATAGCCTTAGGTGTCTAATAATCACTCCCTAATGCACTCAGGATGTGCGATCTTGGATGATGTGCAACTGTTACTCCCTATAGTGTGGCTAAAATGGTCACCTTGTTTGAGTTTTTTTTTGATTTTGACAGTGTTTTGACTGTCTTTCGAATAGTGTTATGTGACTTAGGGGCTAGCACTTTCTTTGATATTTCTTATGATGGAAGGACCACTAAATTTCCATTTCTTTTCATTTTAGTTTTGACACTTGTTATTTTGTTGATTTTAATGTTTTTCGATTGCTGACATCTTTCTTTCTTTCATATTGGACTTGGCAAATTTAATTGGGAATTCTATCTTTTGAGGTGTCAAGTGGTCATTCTGGATGTTTGATTTAGCTGGCCCTAGTTATGTGGTCAGTGTAATATCTATCATGTTAATTTAACCTCTGATAGTGTGTCAAGGGAGAACACCACAAGGAGTGAAATTAGGCATAAGGAGTAAATAAAAAACATTATATCAGATTAAAATTCTTGGAAAGTGTATTCTCTATGATGGAACCCTTTTGCAATCAATTGAAGCAAAAATTATTAGCAAAATGGTGAACTAGACCTAGTGAATTGTGTAAGTGTTAATAAATTGCAGACTCGTTGTGTTGGCAAATGTATTGAGATGTCTACATGGATTCTATTTAAATTAAGATAACCCTGAGTGTGGTTAAGTGTAATTATTTTCACCACTCCCTTAGAATGGGATTGTTATATACTTTAATATTTGATGTTGTGAATGATGGGACCTATTTAACTTATGCCTAAATGTCTAGTTATTATAAACCCTAAAGGTAGTATGCTACACTAATTACGAATGAGTTTGGATACTTAACCCTGAGTATGTTATATTGTCCTAGTGAGGTAGTAAGAAATATGCACATAAGGTGATATATCATATATGTAGTTATCATCATTATAATGCATCTTGAAGTAAAATAAGTATTTTCACAATGGGATAAAGTAAGCCATGATGTTAATTCTCATTGTTACATATGCAATGGATGAGAATTTCAGTAGAATATTCATGTTTTGAACAAATCCTTATTGAAAATATGTCTCCTAAAAAAAATAAAAAATTGAATAATTGAACTAGTATGTGTAACCTAGATAATGGAAGATGATGTGTCATATTGATATAATTTTGATAGTGCATTAATTTAAAGTAATTGAGGAATGTGTAAAGTAGAACTTGTAAACACCTACTTGAGTTAGAAAGAAAATCTAATAAAAGTGCAGCATGGCAGTAATATCTGTTATGTTAGTAAGTTGAATTGCATCTTACTAGTAGGCAAGACAAGATTTAGAGTAATTTAGTGGAATTATTGGGAATATTATGTTCTTGTTTTCGTATCCTAGCCATGCGACTTCCAAGAATAAGTCAAACCCTAGGGGGGAGGATGTAGTACCCCTCCCTGATCAAACTCTGGTTAACCTAGTTTGACCATGGTTGACCTTATTAACAACTTGCATGGATGGTTATAACACTATGTAAAGATGCTTTGATTCAATATGATGAACTATGTTAGACAGATAAATTAGTAAATGTTGATCCCTTGTGGATAATTAGATGTAATTTTCCTATGTATCATATATCTATTAGGGGTTTGGGGTCCTATCCCGAACCCATCATAAGAATATCTTTAATTCCTGTTATGGACTTATCTTTCAAGATAGAACCTTGATACATCATGGTCATGAGACCCTTTTGACATATGATCTTCATGAGACTAGTGGATAAGATGTATTTCACATTATGATTGATTTTAGTGCTTAGATTGATGATGTTGTGATTCATTTATGCATGCCTAATTGGTGATTATTTTATATGATTTCATTGGTGTTGCAAATAAGTATATGGTCACATGAGAATTGTTGGGAAAAGTATTTGAACCATGTTATGGAATCATGTTACCTTGTAGTGCATATTTTGATGCTATGTGTTTGACAAGTAATTCCTTGCGTGTATACATATGCATAATGTTTTGGACCTATTGATGTGTGAATTGAGTTGTGCAAGATATTAATCCATGTGAACATAGAATTACACAAGAGAACTAGGGCCAAACCTATGTGCAATATTTAAGCCAAGGTTTTCCTATTTGGAGAGACAATAACTCATTTGTAATGTGTTTATTTTCGTATAAGTGAATGCTTGAGTGTATATTCAATTTGTTATTATTAATTTATCTCTCCTTAAAAGGATATGTCCAAGTGTAAATTATGATGTGTTGTATTTTATGGTGTCACTTGACACTTGTGATGTGTTGTGAGTTGGCATATGACATGTCCTTGAGAGGGAATTATGAAAACCTATGCATTTTTCAAATCTCATGTAGTTTTCCCAAAAGACCCTTGGTTAGAGAGCCTTTGGATTGGTCAAATCAAGGTTGTCCCGTAGGTAAAATTAAGGTGGGTTTTTTTGGGGTCAAACTAACTCCTATAGTTGTGGTTAAGTCACTTTTGAAGGCCCACTTTATATACCTATGGGTAAGGGAAATTTTTGGCCATAGAACCATCCACATGTGATTTTCAAGTCACTTCAAAAGAGATTTTCTAGACGGACGAAAATCAGCTTTTAGAAGATTGAGTCTTGGTAAAGCAACCTTCTATTCTAGTGTTTGGATGCACTTCCCCACATTACACCTACCTGTTCAGTTTCCACCTTTAGAAACCTTGTAAGAAGGTTGGGAAGACCAACCTATGAGATCTCACATCCTTTCCGAGGAAGTTGGAAAATGTGAGGAGAGTCTACTTAGGTGAAGAAATTCAAACTTAGATTTTTATTACCCACTCTCCAATCTTGGAGATCAAGAGTTCTTGAAAGATTTTCAATTGGGAAGGAAAAATTTAGCTAAGGAAAAAGGCTTGTAGCTGGTTGGATTTTGTCTTGTAGGGTTGGAATATTTTCATCAAATTTCCATATCACATGCCATTGTAGGATTTGAGGTTGGTGCATTGTCACCCATAGAATGTGAATATATTTTCTTGTTGCTTAATGTGAAATTCTGCATGTTGTAAATGCATTTGTTTGTGTTATAGAATTTTTGTGTTATTGATATTTTTGGTTAATTTGTTCCATATTTTAGTATGCTTTCATATGAATTGTTGTTTATGGGAGTCAAGACCAAAATTACCCTTGGGAGGGCATAGTAGACTTGGGGTGAAGGGAGTATGACATTCATAGGGTGTAGAGTCTCTCTTTGGTATCGAGTGTGTTTGTAACCTGTTTGGTATCTAGTTCTCCTAATCTCAGAGGTGGCCTCTTGTAGGCCTAGGTTGGGAGGTGAGCTACCATGGTCACAACCAAAGAGTTCTTTTAATTGCAGGTCTGCAAATTGGTTGTTGAAGAAGAAAACAAAGTTTCCTATGTGGCCGTTTGAAGAATGTATTCCAAGTTGCAATTTCATGATTATTTTTTAGTTTATGCTACTTCTTATATGTTCAATGAAAATATAGAAAATATTGTAAAGAAGAAAGATGATTTATGCATTCATTTTTCCCACTAATGAGTTCATAAAGGAACTATGTGTAAAAGGTTGCAATGTTGCCATTAAACTTAATCATTCATGAGCAAGGAAAAAGAGTTAAAGATGTATTATGTTTTCCCCTGTAAACTTCATTGAAAAAAAGGGTGTTCAAAAGTTTACTTCTTAAATGATTGAGTTAAGTTTCAAATTTTAGTTGTTAAGTTACAGATTTTATTTAAACTTGAATCTTGTATTATTCTGCTTTTAGGTTGTAGAAAGTTTATTCTTGAAAAAAAAATAAAAGAAAGACTTCCTTTGTATTTTCTGTTACACTATTAGTTTTGAAATGAAGTAGATCAAGTTTAAAATGAAAAGAAATAGATTCAGATTTAATTTAACAATGAGAGAAATGTTATTACTACAATAAATAGAGATTCATTCTTTTTCTATCCTACTTTTTAGCATTAGTGTAATATCTAAACCTTAGAGTTAATGTTGCAATTAAAACATTAGGAAGTACTAAACTATGAGTTTGTCAAAACAAATATAGTTAAATGAATCACTATCATATCTGCAACTACACACGTTTTGTATTCAAACCTGCAACTCAATCTGCTAATAATAGTGTAGGAAACCCTTTGCTTATGTATGAAAGTTTATTCACACACACACACACACACACACACACACACACACACACACACACACACACGCGCGCGCGCGCGCGCGCACACACACACACACATCGTAATAATAAACTGCAAATGATTATTATAAATCTGCCATTAACAAACAAAATAAAAAAGAAACAGATTTAAACATATATTCTCCTTTCTGTTTATTTGAATGTGTATACATGTGATATGCAAAAAAATACATATGGACACTTAGATGCTTTAATCTACAACTTGATAATTCAAAAATAATAATAACAAACCCAGATTGGAAAATAAATTATTTTTGCATGTTTGATCAAGTAAGAAACAAATAAACACACACACACACACATAGAATATATATACATATATTTCTCATGAACATTTTAAACTTGCAGATCTAGTTTAAATACCCATTAAAATCTGAGTATCCAAATATACACCTGCATATATATATATATATATATATATATGTATATATATATAAATAAGTGAATAGGCACATTAATGAACATGTGTGAGGTTGGAACTATAGTTTCTTTTGAAAATCTGAAATCAGAATCATGTGTTATATATATATTATTAAACAAAACACAGAAAAAAAATACATATCGAAATTAGCACTATCATACGGATTTCACAGGGGGGTGGGCTGCGACCCACCCGCATGGGTCGTGGACCACCCAGGTGGGCAGCAACCCACCAGTGCCACCACTTACTAAATTGCCCCTGCCGTTCATAAAAGAAAATCTGCGCTTAAATAAAAAAGAAATGGTGCCTGTGCAATGGAATATATGCGACCGCCATGGTTGCAGGGAGTTTTGAACCCCTTGCAACCAAACAATATCATCGCCCCGCTTAAAGTTTTGACCTGTCGTGCTAAAACAAAAGAAAAACCTAGCTCGATTAGGGTAAAAATGGTAGAAAGTAATAAAAAGGAAGTGATGCCCTAACATTTTTATATGTTAGGGCATTTTCATAAAATGGGGTTTTGAAAATGTGAGATATTAGGGTTAACTAATAAGAAAGTAGTTTTTTTAAATAAAGAGGAAAAAGGGGGGAAAAGCCCCAAATTTTAAATGTTGGGGGGGGGGGTGTGTATGAAATAGGGGGGGTGTATAAAATATAAGTAAGTGGTTATATTTATATGTATTTAGTTACATACTCAAGGGGTATGTAAATAAACACACACACACACACATAGATATACATCCATATATATATATATATATATATATATATGGATGTATGTATATATGTATGTATATATACATATATGTATGTATGTATGTATATATGTATGTATATACATATGTATATACACACACACACACACATATATATGTAGAATATTAAAAGAATAACAAGGAGATGAATTTTATTCATCTTTTGATTGTGTAAATATATATGTGCATATATATACGAGTATATATATATATATTTCCAATAAAACAATTATATATGGGGGTTATAGATTATTAATTAATATTAATACAAGTGGAATTGTATTAATAATAAAATAGTAAAATTGGTTGTGTTATTAAATAAATAATACAATGGCCATTTCCACAAATAAGTATATTTGACTATTAAATTAATATAAAGTGATTTATATCAATATTAAAATGTTGGGATTGGAAAAATCACAATTAAAGAACTTGATTGTTAATAATGTTTAAATGGCGTTATTGGATTTATTTTAATCCACCATAAGCAAAAATGGAAATTAAATAGTTATATCGAGGGATTGAGTTATAATCCTTTAGAAAAAAATATATTCTAAGTGAACGAAACTATTTCAAACACTTAGATGTAATTTAATAAATAATTTAATCAAAAATATAGTATCATTGTCAAGACTAGGGGTGGTATCTTTTATTAATTTTAAAGATCTAATTCCTATTAAGTTGATTTTAGCAAAATGACTTAGGGGTTGAATTTAACCCACTTAGTTAACATATGCACTTGTTACCCCCTTTAGATCCAATTAATAAAATATTGCAACCCTTTCATTTTAGATCGTTACCAATTGACACTATAATAATTCTGTTGGTAAACAGATTTGTCACTACGGTCGTTTACTTGAAACTGACCCTGTTTGCTCGATAAGCATTGACAAATGTTCCAACAGTTGGAGAGATCGTTCTGTGAAACATGATCTTCCTCTGCATTTGAGAGGGGCAACTCCCTCGTATGATAGGGTTTTTTTAGGATTTTTGTGTACTTTTAACCTGAAAGTACATAAAGGAGAAAACATAAAACTAAAAAGAAATAAAGATAGAAACCCCAACAACAGACATACGACCATCAACTAATATTTCTCAATATTAGAAACAAATTACAAGGGGAGTATATAAGGTTATATGCTTAGTCATGAGATGACGATAAAGAAGAATACCGAATCTCAACATATGGAGATATAAGATACTTCAACACATTCAAACTGAGATACCAAAGGTTGCTTGTGTGCCATCACATCAACTGTACAAATTACACATGCATATAAAGACTACCAATTTAACATATGAGAAATCGGAAATGATAACACATGAATACATTTAGAACACATGAACTAAGACGTATTCTTTATTATCCTTTTGGAAATATACAAGTCCAAAATCCTTTCTATACATAGTGCAAATCAAAATCTCATTACAAGTTTCTCCTAGAATTCCAGTAGAGTTTTCCCCTCTGTCAAAAATCTCCCCCCCCTTTACATTACAAATAGCCTTGTATTTATAGGCTCCCTAGAATAACCACCTTAGAAACTAACTTTAATCCTGGGTTAATAACTAACTCTTTTCTGTGTGAATTTCAATGAGTTAGTAACCTACACTTTTATGCGCAGAAGAAGTCAACTTTCTAACCCTGGGTTACAATAAGCGACACAAGTCACTTTTTACAAAAATAATATCAAACCCATTACATTGAAGAATTAATTTGTTTGTTGATTTTGTCGAGGTAGCCTCTGTGTCTTCATCTACTTCATTTGGTCTTGTCATCACTTCACCAACTATTCCATATGTTGGTATCTTTATCATTAAAATAAGGCATTCATCCGCCAATATCTTTTGTTCGAGGAGACACCCATTGTGATCACATCAACTAGAATCCTTCACTGTCTGTCATGCCCAAACGGAATAATTTTTTTTTTTAACAATACTTAACCAAGTACCATTAACCTATTAAAATAATGCAATACTAGTTTAGTCTTAACTATGTTTTGAGTGAATCAGACAACTAAATTAATTAGGCAATAAATAATCTAAGTGATAAGCGAGATATTAATTCTCCAAAAGAGTTATTACTAAATTCCATTAATAAATAATTAAAATCTCAAACTTAACAAATAATCTCAAAATTAATTGATCAATAATCTCTTATAGTTCTTTAATTACCTAGGGTCTAAATAAATTGTCCTAGTTATTAGATTAAACAAACCTATTAAATAAAATTTCCATAAATTAAAATACTTTATAATTTAAAATTTAAAAGGGCCAACTTGACCCTACATATATCATTTTATTTTCCCCAAAGGTTTATCCTACCCAAGAGTTTTAAAATCTTCTTATTAGAATGCTTCTACATTCATTTATTAATTAAAAGTGCATTACTTAATTTACAAATAACTATTTTGATTCCATATAAATATAGAATTTAATTACATATATATATATATATATATTTATATATAAGTATATATATATATACTTATAAATATATTCCAAAGAGAAGGGGGGGGTTTTTTTTTTTTCTTTATTTTATTAATTTACTTTTTAAAAAAAAATTCTACAAAGTCACATGCTAACCCTAACCTCCTCTTTAACACTCTCCACACACATATCTTATTTTAAAATCTATGTGTGTTTTCCCTAACCCAAAATTAGGGTTAGGGCATGTGTGTTATAACATTCATATTTTTTTTTGTGTACTATGTGTGTGTGTGTGTGAATTTTCTCTTTTATTTATTTTTGTGAGTGTGTGTGTGCAGGTGCGGACGCGACAGCCCGAGCTCTATTTCTTGGCGGATTCGAAGAGGGAAATGGTGGAGGGGGCGGCGTTTTCCACGGGGCTGCACCCGCAGGCTGGGGACAGCTCCGCCCACGGCTGCGGGCTCCGCAGCCTGTGGACGTCACCGCCCATAGCTATGGCTTGTGCAGCCTGTGGACGTCGCCGCCCACAGCTGCGGCATCTGCAGCCTGTGGACGTCACCGCCCATAGCTGCGGGCTTCTGCAGCCTGTGGATGCCGCCGCCCACAGCTGCAGGCTCCCGCAGGTTTTGGACGGCGCCGCCCACGACTGCGGCTCAATTTACCCTCCATGCAATTTTTTTTAGGGTTTTTTTTTTGTGTTTAAAATATGTTAAAAACACATATATATATGTGTGTGTGTGTGTGTGTGTGTGTGTGTGTGTGTGTGTGTGTGTGTGTGTGTGTGTTTATATATATATATATCTACTTTTTTTTTGTTTAAGAGTAATATAAGCTCCCAGAATAACATATTTAAATGTAAAAAACATATAAAGTTATATATATATATATATATATATATATATATATATATATATATATATATATATATATATATATATATATATATATATATATATATATATATATATATATATATATATATATATATATATATATATATATATATATATATATAACACTAAAACAATCGATGATTTTTCCTTCTTTTTAAATAAATCTTAAAACACATACAAAAATTATTATTCTATCAATTACAACAAGATAATGGGTGACATGTTACTTTCTGTTAGGCTGAAAATATGAGATTTATATTCTGTTCTCCTTTTTTTTTTAAAAGCATTTTGAAAACTATTATTTAATATACACCTAAAACAACAACTTAAATGTAATCTTTTCTGGTAAACAAAATAAAACTAGGTCTATATGCTAATCTTTTCTTTGATAAAATAAGCTACTACAATAAGATTTATTTTCTGCATTAAATGGAAAAATAAATGATAGATTTATTTTATTTGTAGCAGCATAAATAAACATAATGAACATGTAGTAACATAATTAATTTATTTGCAGAATACACATAAATGCAACAACTTTATTTCTTTTTTTTTTTTAAATGAAGATTTAAATACAAATTCATATATTTCATCTTCCCTTTTTTCAAAACTAACCAAATAGGAGAAATACATTTCTTTAGCAAATTAAAATACAAAGTAAATAATAATACAAATGGGTTTGAAACCCCAACTAGAAATTTCCTTCCTTAGGACTATGAATAAATACATACACTTTTTTTTTGGAAAATAAATACAACATTAGCTCTCATTTTTTCTTTTTCTTGCTACAAAATAAATACATTCTTTTTTTTTTGAACTATTTCTGCAACTTAGATCAGCAACTAATCCCTTTATCCTTTCTTTTCCATCCCAAGCAACCTGCAATAAAAATGCAACTTGACCATGGAGAGCTCACCTCCCAGCCTAGGCTTACTAGAAGCCACCCCCGAGCTTGGAGAACCAAGCACTAGACGGGTCACAAACAAACAACAACACAACAAACAAAGGCAAACACTCAACATGCATTTTCCCATCCTAAGCTACACTCTAACCACAACTTGTGATGAACTTTCCACAGGTGGAAGTGGACCAAGTACCATTGGGGAGATTGCAAGCATAATACAACTCAAGCCACCTCATGGCAAAACAAAATACAACAAATTTCATCTCCACACCTTATGCCCCCCAAAGGCATAAAAGCCATATTTTCTCCCCTTATGACCCCCAAATGCATACACAAGGCTATGCAGCAAGGGTCACAAAGGACACCCTTGAGATCACTCTCCATAAGGAGAGCCTCTCACCCAAGGCTGTCATACTTCTTCCACCCCCAAGACCATCCTACTCCCCCAAGAGTAGGAGGCCTTGGACACTCCCAAAACAAGAACACATAAACAAAGAACAAGAAAAGGAAACATTTACACTTTTCTCCTACAAAACAAATTACATATACACATCTCCTCATACAAGCATTTCTTTCTTTCAAAAACAACATAAACAACATAAACAAAAAGAAGTAAAACCAACCTTAATCTGCCAATAGGTATGTTAGACTTAGTTGGGGATGAGCTGCCCAAATCCACACAAACTTTCCACCAACCCTTCACCAAAATTCTATCCTACAACTAAATTTCAAAAATTGCATAATCTCCAACAATGGAGAGTGGGTGATTACTCACTAAGTCCCTAATCCTTGCCTAAGAAGGCCTCTCTCACACTTCCCAACCCCTTGGGTAAGGTGAGAGTTCCCATTGGTTGCTCTTCCCAACCTCTTACATGTTGCTAAATCTGGAAAGGGAAAAGGTGAGAGAGGATGGGGAAGAGAGTTTGACATCAAAAGGGAAGGTTGTCTATCCTAGGAGGAACCTTCTAAGTTGAATTTTCGCTCACCTTGGGAAAACCACTTTTTGAGGTGACTAAACAGTCACATGGGAGTAGTCACATGTTTAAAAATACCCCTAACCCATAGGTATACCCTTTAGACCTTTGGAAAAGCCCTAAAACTGACCCTAGGAGTCCATTTGACCCCTTAGAAACCCAACTGAAGTTAACCTACGGGTCAAACTTGAGTTGACCACTCCCAAGACTCCCTACCCAAGGCAAATTTGGGACCACACTCATGTGTTTAAATGACTTTGGTAGAAACAAAACTCCCTCCAAGAGACAAGTCAAAATCAATGACACTAATCAGCACATGTGTCAAGTGACACAATAAAATACAATATAAAAATCACACATGGAATTTGTCTCTTGTAGGATTACACATATACATAAAATCAATTTTAACACTCAAGCATCATTCACTTCACAAATAAAATACAATACGAACGGGGTGTTGTCTCTCCAAATAGACAACCCCTGGCTTTACAAATGTACATAGGTCTAGGTTTGGTTCTCCATATTAATTCCATGGTCACATGGATAATTTTCCTACGCATCTCAATTAACACATTAGTAATTCCAAATAATCACAATTATATATAATTAAATACATGGATTTCATTGCACATCAAACACTCATACATTTGACAATAATAATTCAATATCTCATACATTCAAATTCGATTCCACACAAGCAATTATCATAACTCTCAAAATTGAACCATTCATATAATAAGCATCCCTTTTTCTATCATCAAAATGAAGTCCTGCAATTCCAATAATGACATTCACCATTTCAAAGTAATTCTATTCTAGCAACATATAAAGTTTCATAATCATAATGCATAAAATGAAGCATCAATATACGTCAATGTGATCCAAATCATGGAATCATATAGGTTCTAAATCCATAATGCATAAAATAAAGCATCCATAATAGTCTCAATATGAAAATAATTGAAAATGTCAAGCTGAGTTGGGGTGGGGCCTCACACCGTCATCTTGCATGTTAGCCAATTATTTGTAATATCGATGAAGAACCAAGTGATAAGCTATGTTGAGGCACTTCCATCTTCATCCACTTCATCTGAAATTGTCATCATCTCACCATCTAACCATCTTGGTGTTCATATGAAATTTCATAGCTTTCCATTATTATCAAGAAGTATCTCCTCTACGTATGTGGATGCAAACAATCTACTTGGTGTATACAAGAAAGGAGGGCAACAAGATTTGTGGAATGGACGTTACACCTACCAATTGCACTTGCTTGATAGTTTCTAAATTATTTTCAATCACGGATCTTGCACTACGAGCATACCATGAGACCACATTTCTTTGAGGGATTTTGCCATACAGTTAATGAGCTTTATCCACGTTTTATATGCAGGTCCACCGCTTGCATTGCTTTAAAAAAAAAATGTATTACTTGTGATCGTCACACTATATGAGATGCTATCTTATTTTTTTTAGGCATTCTTCTAAAAATCTCTTTTAGTTGCTATGCTTTGATGCGTATCCATACCAATTGCAATTGCTTTTGCAGAATATTCTCAACAAATCTATTTGTCTGCAAGTCACGTTGTTATGATGTTGCTGCAGTGATCCATTCATTGCTTGAAAGTTTGTAAAGCATTTTCACCAAGCCCATTCTTGTCTATGCTTCCACGATTTGCAATCACATCTTCCTGAGCAGTTGCAATGATAACACCTGATGAAATACCTCTATCTTTATGTCAAACTTGTTGTTCTAAAGCTTCCATTTTTGTACAGACTGCAAGGATGTTGGCAACAGTTGTGGAATTTGGCCTTACACTTGCGAATTTCATTCCATAAGCCGCCTTTTCTTTGAAGCATTATATCAGACGGTTTACATGCATTTGGGACGTGGCATTTTGGTCATGCAATCTGATGTGCTTTATCTATGTTTCCATATTCTTCATCTGTCGTGTTCTCTTCGGACACTTCCAGTGTGTTAGGTATGCTTCCACAATTTGCATTTGTCTAATGCTTCATGACATGTCTATGCAGCTGTGGCGTCCTGTCATTTTATCATAGAGCAGTGAGGATTTGGTAGGGATCGTGGTTTTTTTGAATTCACGTTTCTGCTTACATTGTTTTTCACCAAATTCACTTTATGCAAATCCTGCGATCATTGTATTACATGAGATGACATCTCTTTGAGGCATTCTAACAAACAGTTCACATGCCTTGATGAAATCTATATTCTGCTCCAACGCGCCATACGGTGACAATTTTGTGCATATCCTGCAATTATCGCATTTCATGAGTACATTTCTGTGATCAACGTATGCTATGAGACCACGGTTTCTCTGAAGGATGTCGCCAAAAAGTTTATATGCATGTCATTATGGTATACTTTGAGGAATTTTGCCAAATAGTTTATATGCATTGTCTACGCATTCCCTATGTCATGAGATCACGCTGTTGTGAGGGATTTTTGTCAAACAATTAACAGGCGCCATTTATACTTCCCTGCTGCCATCTTAATTTGCCAAAACAATTTGGTCAAACAACCCACATGATTTGTCCATGATTTCACATTTCCTTCGGCCATTCATGTGAATATTAATGTGAGCATTTCTAATTACAATGGCCGAGAGGAATATGATGTTCTCTCAAAGCGTTTTGTAAATTATCTCACAGCTTGTTAATGTATTATCAAACACCTCATGGACCTACACAAGATCATATGCCTTTGTAACTTTTCCTCAAACACATACAACTACTTCCTTATTTGCATATAGTGGGATGACATGTTTGAGGCATTTAGTCAAATAGTTTGTTGCCTTGTTAGCAACTTCACCAGTTCACGTGCATTGTCTATGCTCTCCTTATGCCCGTGGTTTGCATTTTGTAGATATCCAGCAACCATCGCATCTCATGAGACCACATTTCTTTGAGGAATTCTGTCAAACTATCCACATGGGTTGTCCGTGCTTCTGTGATGTGCATTCATGTTGATCAAAGCAGTTGCAACTTCAAAATCTGGTGAAACCATTTACCTTGAACGCATTGATGAACGTTCATAACCTACTGTTTGAAGCACATTTTAAATTTTTTATGAAAGAGGTTAAGAAAGCTCAATTTTTGAGCATTTCTAACCTCTTTCAAAGTGGGACCCGCAAGGTTAAGAAACGAGGTTAGAAATATGGGTTAGAAATGCTCAAAAAGTGAGCATTTCTAACCTTCTTAGCAAAGGTTAGAAATACGGGTTAGAAATGCTCAAAAAGTGAGCATTTCTAACCTTTTTGGCAAAAAAGTTAAGAAATGAGGTTAGGAATGCTAAAAAAGTGAGCATTTCTAACCTTCTGCTCCACGAACTATCCTTTGGACCTTAGAAACCATTGATCATAGAGAGGAAACAAGGAAGAGTGCAACCGATGCTTTTGGACAACTTTTTTTTATCGCAAATGACCAAACATATTAAAATAATTTAAAATATTAAATTATTATTTGAAAAATAATTTAAATATTTTAAATTTATTACTTTGGCTGGAGAAAAATGGCATAACTTTCAAACGGTAAGGAGTTAGGTCCTGAAATTTGAAACACGCATCAATGGTAGGAAAATAGATCCACACAATTATTTATGTCTCATGATGAAGCCTTAAATGAGATATTTTAATCATTTGGGAGCAACAAACACCAAAAATGGAAAGTTTAAAATATGACAAAGTATGAACTGGGTTCAGGTGAAAGTTGGCCACACGATATAAAATGACGTTTAGATCTTGACTGCCAAACAATTTCCCTCAATTTGTGATAATTTTTAAAATTCTTTCATTTTTCGTATTTTGGCTAGCAAGGACCTTGGATAACGCACTCATTACCTACGCGTAAACACTCATTGGACCTTTACTCGACATTGAGATCAATTTGAAGTTCAAATTTTATGTAGGCCAAATATGGGGGCAACAAATTCAAGTTAGTAAAACTAAGTGAACATCTACATCATAACATTATGTAACACAAGTAATTATGCTTTTAAGAAAAAAATTGTTGTTGTGTTCTTTGCCCTAAAGTTTGGGCATGACAGTATCCTCCTCATCTTATTGAGGCCCAAATTATTTAATTGGCTATTTTCCCTCTCTTTGAGAGGTTCTAGATGGTTGTGATGGAAATGGAGGTTATTAAGAAGAAAGACTACCTAATATTTATGTGAACCTAGCAACCTCTACAACTTCATCCTTTGTTTCTAGTTGTAGTCAGAGCCAATGATACCTTCTTGTTTGTGTTCCAAGAGGAGAATCTTTTGGAGGTGGCACATTTAGGATATCAAACCTTGCAGATGCAAGTGAAGTTGAAATTTCAGGGACAACTAGTTCCCCTTCTTCTTCAAAAAGAATCACAAGAGGATAATTATTGAAGTTGTTTGAAGATACTTATTTGGAATAGAATTATGGAGCTATTCAAAGTTTGTGAGAAGGATGAGAGTCTAAGGTGCATTGAACCAAGAATGTTAAAAAAAGGTGTTAACACAATCTTGTTCCTTATTTTGTTTTTTAACCTCACTTTATCCATGTTTTATGGATTTCTTTCACCACCTCTTGTTTTATCGGTGATGGATGGGTAACTTTATATTTTTCCTGTTTTAAGCAAACCAAGAAAGTTTTTTTGTACTTTCAAATTTGCTGTTTCTAGATTTGTTCACATCTTTCCTTTTTCTATATCCCACGTTGGAGATCATTGTAATCTATATATATTCAGTTTGTTAATAGAAATTTGTTAATCGTTTCTTCTCTAAATCTTTTTCTTTGTGCACTTGCAAGTTCTCTCTTTTTTTTTTTGGCTAGATTTATCTTGTGCAGGTTCTAAGAAATTTTACATGGTATCAGAGCTCTGGGAGCTAGGAAGAATGAGGAATAACATTTTTTGTAGGTATTGAAAAGATTAGAGAAATTAAGAAGAATGGAATTTCTAGCCTCTACAATTTTCATGCCTTATAATTATTTTGATTGGAAGCCTAATAATTTGCTTCAACTCAAAAGTAGAGGCTTGTATCAGATCGTAATGGCAATAGAGGTTGAACCTAATTTTGTAGTTGAAAAATCCAAATATTTCAACTCGATGGATGAGGCTTATGGTCTCCTTTTCTTATCCATTTCTCTAGAGTTATTGTTTCATGTTGAAGCATGCACAACACCAAACATGGTTTGGACTACTTTGGAGACTCTTTTTGGAAAGCAAGATGGGATGCGAGGTCGCATCTTGGAGAATGAGCTCAACTTATTAGATCCAAAAAGTTTTGAGAATATTCAAGACTTCTTCACAAAGTTCAAAGTGTTAGTACTCCAGTTGAAAGATTGTGGAATTGACAAAGACAAAGAAAGAAACAAGTTAATTCTTTAAATTTTATCAAAACTAGGTCCAAAATATGCTATTTTTGTCTCTACTTTTCACATAATTAGGCTTACATATGGAGCAACTTGGAATATGTCCACACTTGATGCCTTTATTGAGTGTTTGATATATGAGTAGGATAAGCTCATAAAGCTGGGTACCTTGAAAAACTCCAAAGATCATTCACTTGCTGTGCATGCAAGTGGGAAGAACAATTAAAAATCCAATCAACAATCCAAAGGTAAAGGGAAGAAGGATCCTGATCCTAAAAAAAGGGAGCTAATTTCAAACCTCCAGATGAACCTAGCAGTTTGAAGGAAAAGAAGGACAAAAAGGGAAAATCAAAGTGCAACTATTGCAACCATGGTTACCTTCCATAATCATCATGCATGAAGAAGACCATTGATCTCATGGCATAAAAACTTTAACTTGGTAAGTTTTTTATTGAAAGTGCCAAGAAGAAGCAAGAAGAAAAAATCACCAGAAACAAGAGGTAATGTGCATGCATTAATTTCTATTCATTCTTCTCTAGATGTACGAATCATCGATTCTAGAGCTTCACACCACATGGCAACCACAATTAATGCTCTTTAATATTTAAAACCGTATGAAGGTCCTTTTATTATCATGGGAGATAACTCTACAATAGAGGCAATTGGACAAGGACGAGTAGAGATTGGTATTGGTAGTTTTGAGAATGTTATTCACATTACAAAGCTTTCTGTCAATCTTCTCTCTATATACCAAATGACATACTATCATTGGAAGGAGAGTTAAATTCACCCTAAATTTGGTGAGCATATTTGACATGCAAGACAAATCCATAATTGCTGTTGGTAAGGCAAATCATCAATCTCATCTATATACTTTTTTTGACTTTGTTTCTGAATCATATTCTACTTTACTTCTAACACATGCAAATGATGAAAGTAGAATTTGGTAGGAAAGATATGGTCATTTAAATTTTAGATACATGCAACAACTTAGAAAACAAGGGCTGGTACAAGGCCTACTTGCCATAGAATTTTCTGATGGAGTTTGTGAAGGTTGTGCTCTTGGAAAGAATCCTCAAGAAAAGTTTCCAAAAGGGAAAGCATGGAGAGTTTCTTCTCCTTTAGAGCTTGATCACAATGATCTTATGGGCCTGTTTCCAGAACCTTCCATGAGAAAAGACAAATAAGTTCTTACATTCATTGATGATTGCACATGATACACATGGGTGTATTTTCTCAAATTCAATTATGAAGTTTTTGAGAATCTCAAGATTTTCAAAGCCTATGTAGAGAAGCAGTCTAAGAAAATGATTAAGATCCTCCGAATAGATAATGGGGGGGAGTATGTCAACAACAAAATGAGGTAGCTAAGAGGAAGAATCAATCTTTGACAGATATGGCTAGTTGCATGTTAAATGCAACATCTCTTCCTTCCAAATTGTGGGCTAAAGCAATCTATTGTGCTTCAAACACACAAAATAGATCTCCTCACAAATTTGTTATAGGAATAACACCTTTTGAAGCTTGGAGTGACATGAAACCAGAAGTCACCCATTTTTGCATCTTTGGATCACATGCATGGGTCCACATTCCTATATAAAGGAGGAAGGCTTTGGAGCCTTAAAGAAAAGAATGCATCTTTTTTGGATTTCCAGATGGTGCCAAGGGATATAGGCTATTATATCTTTCAACTAAAACAATCTTTATTGAGAGGAGTGTCTACTTTGATGAAAGTATCTCTCATGCATCTCAGGAACACCATGCTACCACTTCTGTGCTACCTTCTCACACAAAACTTAGAGATGATACATGCAATCATTCTGATATTATTTTTGATATATCTAAATATGATTTAGATGAACTTGAGCATGCAAATGAAGATCCACATCTAGATCATAATTGTGCTTCTAGTGATGATTCAATATACCCTGAGAGAAAACAAAGAATAAGAAGCTTAGCTGAGATATATGAATCCCATCATGCACTCTCAGCTATAGATCCTATCATACCAATGCATGCCTATGTGGTTCTTGAATCTAACCCTCTAACTTATGTAGAAGCTCTAGGGAATCCTCTTTGGGAAGCAACTATGGACGAGGAGTACAACTCCCTCATTGCAAACCAAAATTGGGACTTGGTTCCTTTTCTTTCCAATCACGAGCTTGTTAGATGTAAGTGGGTCTATAAGACAAAGAAAGTAGAGGATGGACATGTGATCATATACAAAGAAAAAATGATAGCCAAAGGATTTCAACAATTTCACAGTATTGACTATGATGAGACTTTTGCACTTGTGACAAAAATGGACTCCATTTGGTTGGCTCTTACCATTGTAGTAGAAAGAAGGTGGGAGGTTCACCACATGGATGTGAAGAATTAATTTCTTTATGGTGATCTTGAAGAGGAAATATACATGGAGCAACCACAAGGGTATGTACAAAACTGATCTTTGGTATGCAAACTCAAGAAGTCACTTTATGGCCTCAAGTAGGCACCTCGAGCATGGTATGCTAAAATGGATCCATATCTTTTATCTCAAAGTTTCATACATTTCAAATCTGATCCAAATGTTTATATGATGAGAACACCTAACTCCTTGTTGATCATAGTGCTTTATGTAGATGATCTACTCATAACAAGAAGTTAAGCTACAACCATTGCTACAATTAAAACTGCTTTGCATGATAGATTTTCCATGACAAACATGGGTTTCCTACACTTTTTCCTTTGACTTGAAATCAGGCAGAATAAATTAGGAATCAACATAGCTCAATCCATGTATGCTAGAGATCTCCTAGTTTGGTTTCACATGACCGACTGCAAGTCATCAACCACACCTTTTCTTTCAGAGGTAAAGCTTGAAGATGGCAAAGATACACCATTGCTTGATTGCACTCCATACCGACAACTTGTGGGGAGTCTTATTTACCTCACTCACTCTCATCCTTATCTCTCATATGTAGTAGGAGCTGTATCCAAATACATGCGAGAGCCACATGAACTACATTAGAAAGCTACCAAGCGTATCCTTCACTATGTTTAGGGAACCATCAACTATGGGTTTCATTATTTAGCTGGATGGACTTTGGATCTGCTTGGGTGAACTAATTCTGATTGGGCTAGTGATAGCATTGATCACAAGCCTACTTCAAGATATATTCTTAGTTTGGGATCCAACCCCATTTTTTTCTCAAGAAAGAAGTAATCTGCCATTGCTTTATCATCTGCAAAAGCTAAATATAGAGGTGTCGTCAATGTTATAGTTCAAGCCATTTGGTTGTAGAACTTTCTCATCGAGCTTGGTATTATTTTTCATTTGACAGTCATTTGGTGTGAGAATCAAAGTACATTGAAGTTTTGCAGAGATCTTATACATCGATAGCAAACCAAACACATTGAGAGGCACATGCACTACATTCAAGAATCGATCCATGATGGGGTCATTGATTTGAAGTATTGTCCTACTTCTGAACAAATTGTTGACATCTTTACGAAGATTTTCACTGAGTAGAAGTTCCACATTCTGTGAGATCTTCTTGGGGTTAAGGACACTACATCATAGTGTTGCCATGTATTATTAGTGTCTATTTTGAGGGGGGGGTTTGTTCCCACTGAGTTTTCCCTCTTTTCTCTTCCATTTCATAGTTTTTCATCTCCTTAATTAGACTTAAGTGGGGGTGTTAGCGCAATCTTCTACTTTATTCTATTTTTTGACCTTGCCTTATCCATGTTTTATGGATTTATTTCACCGCCTCTTGTTTTATTGGTTATGGATGGGTAGCTTCAACTTTTCTTGTTTTAAGAAAACTAAGGAAGCTTTTTATGCTTTCAAATCTGGTGTTTCCAAATTTGTTCACATCTTTCCTCTTTCTTTATCCTATGTTCTGATTAATTTAGAAAATAGGTTTCTAGGACCCGAAACCTTTAACAAAGGAGATTAAGATAAGACAATAAAAAGTCCAGAGCTTAAGAACCGCTTACAAAATGACTGGCAAAAAAGCTAGCTAACCAAAAAGACAGCTAAGATAAAAACAAGAAAGAAACAAGGAAAGTGCTACACACCTATAGTCTTCAGCAGGTCCTTCGCCTTCTTCACCAGCTGGTCATAGGTGGCCCCAATAGCTTTGAGATCTTCTAGGTCCTTGTTAGGTTTCTTTTCTTTCTTTTTGCCTTTGGTTCAGGTTCAGGGTCCTTGAGCGTCCCCTGTACCTTCAGTGTCCGGGTCAACATCCAGGATCTCCTTCTCTTCGTCCAGTTTGCTGATGAGAGTATTAGTGTTGCTAGCAGAAATCTTCAGGATGCTTAAACTCTGTTGAGAAATACTCTTCAGGCACTCCTCTATTTTGTTGACTTTACTGGCAGTATCCAAGATAGTTTGATCATTAGCATCAACAAGATTTTTCCTTTCCAGCAGATCTTTCTCTATTTTCTCAAATCTGGGTTTGAAGGAGTCTCTTATATTTTCAGCTTTTGTAATGGTATTTAGGTCCTCTATGTAATCAGCCATGGTCTTCCCTTCCTGAGTGTTGATGGTTTCCAAAATATGAATTATGTTACTGAGTTTTTTGTTGTCATCCAGAACTTTCTTGTAACTAGTTATAAGACACTCCATAGTATCCATGAAACCTTTCATACCCTCTAGAGGAGGGTTAGGGGAGGATCAACCTTACCAGGGGTATCTTGTTCCTTTTTTGGGGTGTCTTGAATAGTAGTTGTGTCTTCAACCCTAAGAGCCTCACTCGTGGTCACCTTCTTCAGGTTCTATTTAGCTTCCGAGGTCCTTTCCTACTTATAAACCTCCATCTCCTTTACATTCTCCTCCTTCCTCTTGTGCTTATTTCTGGTCTGGGTGTGAACTTTAGTTTTCTTTTTCAGCGACCCTTGAGGGTTCTCCTTCTTTGAGTCTTCAAAGACCTCCTCCTTGGAGGAAAGGCTAATCTGGAGGATTCTGCCTTTAGTTTTTTTACCCTTAGAGGAAGAAGGTCTAGTTTTAATGTGTTTCCTCTTCTTTCCAATTTCATAATCCGAAACATCCATGCTCTCCTCAGAATCACTCGATGGGTCACTGTTTGACTCCTCATCCATTGAAAAGGCAGAGTCAGACCCATCCTTCTCAGACTCTACAAAGGGTTGCATGCAGGCAATTTGATTGGACTTGAGATGGTTGTAAATAAGGATCATTAAGCCTTGATGCATGGCAGTGTCCCCCATAGGGTTCTCTTTGTAGGCCTTAATAGTGGCATTCATCGAGCAAAGCAGAAAATAAGGAAAATTAACCTTCTCATCATGCCTAAAATGATTGAGCAAGATGAAATGGTAACCATAAGCTTTTGTAAACCTACCATCTAATGTAATGTAGCACATTAAAACAAAGAGGACCTCCCACCAGGGTTTAAAAAAAGCCCTAGGTGGGTAGTAAGTTTCACTTAACTTCACCAAGTGTTTTTTCTCCTTCTCGGTTTCTGGATATTTGTCAATGGCCTCCTTAGTGACTTTTGTGTCTCTATAGAAGTTGCATCCTTCCATTCTGAGGCCCATGGCTTGGGAAATAAGGTCTTCATCAATTTCAACAGTATGGTCTCCCATTTTCAGCATACCCTTTCTCCAGTTTTTAAAGAAAAAACTGGTAACCGTGCCATCCCATCCGTGGAGTCTCTCCATGAATTTTGAAAAACCACCCTTCTACAGGATGCTCCAGACCTCCTCCTTCTATTTCCATTCTTTGTTTTCTTTATCCTATGTTGGAGATCATTGTAATCTATATATATTCAGTTTGTTAATAAAAATTTGTTAATATTTTCTTCTCTAAATATTTTTCTCTGTGCACCTACAAGTTCTCTTTTTTTTTTTTTGGCTAGATTCATCTTGTGCATGTTTTGAGAAATTTTACAAAAGGAAAGAGTTCACCATTTTTTGTTTTCAATTTGTTTCTTGAGGTTGATCACCATTGATGGTTTTCAATTGAAATTCCTTTTGGGTAGTAAAATGTCATATTGATTTTTAATTTACCTCCTTTATTGGTGTTTATTGAAATTTTATCAAAGAGCAAAGACTAAACTCATGTAAGTGAGATCTTCCAAGGTAATGTGCTCAACTGCAGTTCCACACAAAATTCATCTTCTGATATTTGTTTATGGTAGAGTTTCAATAAATGACCATTTATCGGTAGAGTCTATTGATCTTCACCGATTGGTGCTCTTTGAACAACACCATTGTAAAAAAATGGATATTTTCATAGGGTTTGAGCCATCTAGTGTATAATTTACCTTTAAAATCATGAAACATAGAATCGTAGAGTAGGTCCCAATCTCCTAACTAGAATTTCTTACCAATGATATTATTTTCATGCCATTCTTCCTTCTTCCTTTGAATTAGTTATGTATGATGGAGTGCTTGCAAGTGCATTTAATCCAATCCATTTAGCCATGTGATCTAAAATCATTGAGTTTCTATCAAATAAATTCCAACATCTAGAGCTTTCTAAAGTGTCTCTATTTTAAATTCTACAAGAATAACAAGGATATTACCATAGACCAATTCATGTGGAGTGAGTTCCGTGGTAGTTTTCCATGCTATGTTGTAGGCCCAAATGATTTTAAATAGTTGACTTACCCAGTTGATTGTATGTGCTAAATTTTTTTTTGTCAAGATAGATTTTTATTTTTTATTTGTGACTTCAACCTATCTTTTGACTTGAGATTAGTAAGGAGTAGGTTTTATATGAGTTATCTAGTAGCAATTCATGAATGCTTGAATCATCATATACATGATGTTAGTTGTTAGGGGACCGGGCTATGACCATGTCTTTGAAATAATCAGTATTGTGGTCCTTGATCTAAGACTAGAATATGGGGTACTCTCAAACTTTTCAATATGTGATTCTACAAAAGTCTTCTACTTTCTCCGTATGAGTTGTAGGTAACCTTCGCCTTATGATTTGTAGGTAAAACCTTTTTTTTTGTCCATTTGGTTTGGTAATCAGTATAAACAAGAATGTAATGAATTCCTTTGGACAATGGGTCAATTGGCCTAACAAAATCATTCCCCCATTTCACAAGGGGATTAAGGGAGGCTTGAGGGTGAAGAGAAATCTCTATGGATAGAGAAGGCCTTCCCATTCATCGACATTGGTCACAATGCTTTACATATTGAGTGATATCTTTGGTTGTGGTTGGCAATTAGTATCTAATGCCAAGTACTTTGTGTCTCATTATGAGAATATAGAAACAACCTCTAGAAGGCCCATCATGGAAAGGTTTAAAAATATCATACACATGCATTTCCTACAAATATCTTCACCATACATGGCTAGGGAAAATTTTAAATTGGGATTCATTTGAATAGGGAGCTCTCCCTTATTAGTAATTTCATTTGTTTAGCATGAACGTACGAAGTACACTTTCTTGTAGCTAGGTAAATGGAAAAGTCAACAAGCAAAGGTGATTGGTGTAATATAGTAAATAGATGTTCATTCGGGAAGTTATCATCCACTAGTTCATATTTCCCTATAGGGTTAATCTTGACAAAAATTCATCAACAACATTATCTTTTCCTAGTTTATCCATGATAGTTATGACAAATTCTTGTAACAATAATAACCCATGTATGATTCTTCCATCAACCATTGTTTTATTTGTTAGATATCTAATAATAGCATGGTCAATATGAACAAATACTTTATACCCAATAATATAGTGGTAAAATTTGTTGATTGCATAGAATATAGCCAAAAATTATTTCTTAGTAGTGGTATAAATTTTTCTTAGTTAGACTTACAAAGACTTTATACCCAAAGATATAGTGGTGAAATCCGTTGATTTCATAAACTATAGTCAAAAAATATTTCTCAATAGTGGTATATTTTTTCTCAGTTGGACTTTGGTTCTTAATTATGTAATAGATAACATAGATGCCTCTTGATTCTCCTTTTTGTCCTAAGATAGATCCAATGGATTTGTTGGATTCATACATGTGGATATGGAATGGTTTTTCCTATTATGTTATTTAATGATGTGAGCTACAACCAGGGCCTTTTTCATAGTTTCAAAGGATGCTTTACAATCCATAGTCCAATTAAATTTTTGAATCTTATAATTTATTAAAGTGAATAATGTGTCTACTATCCTACTATTTCTTTTAATGATCCATCTACAACATCTAGTATTCCCTAGAAAGCTCTGATCTTTCATTTATTTTAATGGAGCCAAGATTTGTAGGACAATCTCTACTTTCTTGGGATATACCTTGATACCTTCTTTAGAAATATGGTGTTTGAGAGAAATGGCTTTAGTCATCATCAAGAGACATTTCTCATGGTTTAGGGATGGCCTATGTTCCCTACATCATTCTAAAAATTGTCTCAATATTTTAAGGCTTCTTAATTTTTTTTTCATAAACTGTAAAATCATTCATATATACCTCAACATAGGTTATAGTAAGATCTACAAAAATTACCAATATTGCCTATTGGAAGGTGGCAGATGCATTGCAGAGGTTGAAAGGTGGAACTTTGTGGGCATACATCCCATAGGAATAGATAAAGGTGGCTTTGTATTAGTCCTCTTGAGCTACCTAGATCTGACTGTATCCACTAAAACAATCAAGAAAATAGAAATAACTGCTCCCAACCAAATTGCCTAGTTACCAATCTATAAATTGAAGGGAGAAATAATATTTATTTGTTTCTTTGTCCAGTTCCTTATAGTCTATGTAGAATCACCACTTTCCATTATTATTTAGGACTATAACTAAGGGGGGAACCCATTGGCTATTTGAAATGAGATAGATTAATCTCGTTTGTAGCATTTTCTCTATTTCCTCTTTGACTATATCCCTCAAGGCTAGCCTAATCCTTATTTTTCCATTGTTTTATAGGATGGAAATCTTCAATATAAATATGAAAAATATAAATATATCGATGAATTCATCTCATGTATTAGTATTCCCATGTGAATGCTTGTGCATGATCTTTTGACAATTATTTCAAGTTTATTTCCTATTCACCCAATAGCGCACCACTAATAAGCCATTGTTTGTTGGATTAGAGTATAATTTATCATTCTTAGTTTGTATATTATGGACATTCCAAAATAGTGCATTCAATGGACAATAATGTGGGAGAAGTTGTAGGATCCTAGATGCTAATAGTTCACTTCAAGAAGGATTGAACCTGTGTGTAGGAAATGTGGGTGACAAGAATGTAAAAGTCTGATTTCAAAGTTTCCACACACCAATGGGACTCTTGGTGAAAGTTCCAAGAGCTATATTGAATATCTCAACCTCCCAAGGGGTGTTCCATTGTTCTCTATCTCATAGGATCCCTAAAGTCAATGTCTTTGCTCTCAGATCACTGAGCAAAGTGGCTTAGCAATGACAACTCCAAGAATGAGTGATGTTTGCTTATAAGTATGAATGCATTCCTATAACATGTATAATATTGAAACTAGAATGATTTAAACTAATATAAACATGATGCTATGATAAAGATTAGTAATCCTATCCTAACAATATATACTAGTCTAACATGGATATGCTAAAAATGCTTCTAAATATTTCATATGTTTTAACAAAGAGGGGCTTGATGCTTAGTAAAATGACTATAAGTTAGATGCATGAAATTTGGATGATCTCAAAATCAAAGAATGATAGCTCTATTTATAGGAAAAATAGGGCAATGGATGGTCAAGATTGGATAATCTTAACAAGGGCCAGGATTGAAAGTTAATCAATCCATGTTCACAATTCTCACCAATGAAATGGTGACAATTGTCAAAAAGAGGTTGCTTGAGAGGAGATGAAAGAAACATTAAATGCTTGAGATGACATGAAGGTTACCTTAGGAGGTAAGGGTTAAGTTTAGGCTAATATTATCCATTGGATAAAGCTTTTATACAAGAGATAAACTCTTGTGCAAGGGTTAAAGAAATAACCAAGGTTAAAACCGTGAATGCTTGACGAGACCTTTGGTTTAGATGAGGGTTGAGTTAGAGAGAAAGTGTCTAATCATGCAAGAAGGTTGAGTTTAAGCATTAATGGTTAATGTAAGAGCCTTTAATGGTTTGGAAGACTTTGAGGGTTTGAGAAGTGACCTCCCTTTTCTTAGGGATGTGACAATATTTAGGAGATGGATTAGGCTAATTTAGAAGTGATTAGAAGAATCTAGAAGGGGTTTAGGAGATAAGTGGGAGATGTAGGATTTTGCAAGTGGGTGGGGAAAAGGAATTTAATTAAAATAAAATAAATTTATTTCAATCAAATAGATGCAACTTATAAATACAAGTGGGGGATTTAATTAAATAAATTAGATTTATTTACTTGCAAGGATCAAGTTAATTAAATGTAAATTTAATTAAAAGGGGAGAAAGGGGAATTAATTAAATAAAGTGATTTATTTAATTAAAGACTAGAAAAGGCTTAGGTGAACTTAATTAAGTAAATTGAGTAATTCATTTAATTAAATAGATGAATGGGGAGAAATTAATTAAAAATAATTTAATTAAATAGAGGAAGGGGGTTAAAATGAATATTAAATATTCATTTAGGGAAGTGGTCATTTTTATATGTCTACCTTTTTCCCCTCTTTGAAGTGACGTGTGTACACATGTTGATTGAAAGAAAATTTCGCCGGATATGATGTTTATGTTGAAATGTCGATATGATGCCCCAGATTGAATGATATTGATGATGCCCCCTCGGGAGATGAATCAAGGATTTTGAAAAATGTGTCGATGAGCATTTTTGAATTGATTGCAATATGAGAATATTGACTGTGTTGAATGCATTTGATTGATTCATCTCTCGATAATAATGTTGATAGAAATGATGAAGACTAATGTGGGCATAGTGCATACATGTCCCACACGTCCACCAAGGATTTGAAGAAATGAGGAAGACTAATGTGGGCATAGCGCGTACATGTCCCACATGTCCACCCAGGTCATGTTGGTATGAATCCTAATTGTCGATATGGTTCAAGTGTTGATATGGGTCCTGATTTGAAGCTTGCGATATGGATCTTGATGTTTCTTGATTTCTTGATATGGATCTTGACATTGCTTTCAATATGGGTCTTTGATTTGATTTTGATATGAATCTTTGATTTGATTGATTTTGATATGGTACTTGGATTGATTGATTTATCAATATGGGTGTGGATTGATTCTTGATATGATATCTAGGGACTTTGGATATTTATTTGTTTTAATTGACAATTGGTTTGGACTTGTATCATTGATTTCCTTTGGATCAGCATGTGGTCACAAATGTGCATGATGATATGATATGGATGCAACAATTTTGATTTTGATGAGCTATATGATATGCTTTTTATCTATATGACTTTTGTAGATGTAAAGCGGAAAATCGCGATCGAACCCTAGTTGCTCTCCCCTCTTCCAACTCCAAGGAGAGAGAAGGGAGATTCACTAGGGTTGATGGTTTTCACTTAGGGGAGAGACTTTACATTCAAAAGAGGGGTTGAAACCCACAAGATCCAATCCCATGCAATGCAAGATTGGATGCTAAATGAGTTTCAAGGGTTATGACAGCAAGGCTACCCTCTTTTGTAAAGAATGTGCATAGAAGAATTAAGCTAGGAATGCATGGAAAGTGAGAAAGATTCGCTTATAAACTGAGATAGGAATACAGTATGAAGCTGTGGACCTGGAATTAGCAGTAAAATGTCGATACGGCGCTGTCCTGCAAATTTGAGCGAAAGTTGCTAGGACGATGGCACCCGAGTGCCACGGTCCTCCAAAAAATCCGCGAAACGAAGGGGGATTTGTTCGTCTCTGCACAAGGATTCCAGATCTTCAATTTCAGCTGCGTACCTGCAACCTACACACAGAAAAGCGAAGATGATTGGGGGGTTAGGGATTAGGGGTTTGCCTTTAGGTCAAACCCCGGTTTTGGAATTAACCAAGAAATGAGCAATGCTGTAAATGTAAATGTCTGTAATGTAAAACAAGTACTAATACCTTGTTGTAAGGATGTTTGTATCCTTATGTGCGAAGGTATAGATGTTGTATGTTGTATGTTGTAGTAGTATGTAGTAAGTGATATCCTCTTCAATGGTTGAATCCTTGTCTTGAATGCAACACTTAGCCTTGAATGGAGACATGAAATGATCAATTGCTTGAAGGAATGCTTGAATGCTTGAATGCTTGAGTATAGTTTCCACGCTTTTTTCCCTCATGTATGTATATATCCAAATGAGAGAGGAAAATGTAGTTTATATACTTGTCATTTAGGGCTGATAGACTAATTTTCCCGACCTTAGGCCGACCAGGAAAGACAATTTTCCAATTTGCAAACATAAAGACCCGAAGTCCAAAAGAGACCGGGCCCAAAATAGGACCCAGGGACCAGGGCGCTGGGCGCCATGGTCCTAGGGGACCAGGGCACTGGGCGCCCTGGTCCTGAAGGACCAGGGCGCTGGGCGCTCTGGTCCTGAAGGACCAGGGCGCTGGGCGCTCTGGTCCCACCTCCTGGGACAGCAGGGTGCAAAGGAGGTTCAGGCCAGGGTGCAAGAAAATGCAGTTTTTGGTGTCGTGAGCAAGTTTCGGGGTCTCCATTCAGGTTGCGTGTTGCGTTGCCATCGTGAAGAGCGAAATGCAGTAAAAATTGCAAGTGTCGCAATTTTAGGACGCTACATTTAGCCCCCACTTTAGCGGGAGTATGTATGCTCATACTTCCGGTAAAGTACAAGGAAACAATATTGAAAAACTTTCACCACGTCAAGGAGGCAAGACACACCAAGCCCCCAGTGGACTAAGGATCTTACGACTTCGATTGACAAAGTAAAAGGGAAGATCATGAGGGAGAACCACGACTGTCAGTAGTAAGGTTCCCTCACTATGAGTCATGCAAGAGAAATACCGAAAATTTTCAAGGCAAAGCTGAGTTCTCCAAGAAATTTTCATGTATCCTGAAGGGATAGATAGGGTGTATGCCCCCCTACGTTAAAGCGATCTCACACGCCTCAACGGGGGTGATTGTTTTAACGTAGTGATACACATAAGAAATGAGAAAGGAAAGGAGCACGTTATCGCAAGGATTTAGCCCCCAAGTGTGAGATAAACCCAAGGATAATAGACACAAAACACAAAGCACGAGGTGACTTCACTTTCCTTGGGGTCAGTATGTTGTATGATAATTCATGTATATCATATGTATGTATGCATAATTGTTCTTCATTCCCCAATCAAGGAAGGTCACCTAGAAGAAGGGAACACATGTGTCTTTTGAGTCAACATGAGAGAGATCGAGAGATCTCAATGCTTTGCATCGTCCCCAAGTAGACAACACCAAGGACAACAAATAGAAGAATGAGAATAACGTATAGAAGAAGTAATGAAAGAGAGGAGGAGAGAATCTGCTATGCTAATGTAACTAGTCTAGCACGTCATCTACCCCCCGATCTTGCTGATAAATGTTTCGAGAAGGCAGGGAACACGCTAGAGGAGGAACATTCAACACAGCAGATGGAGCTATCACAAGATCCAAACAAGGGCTATGTTCATGTTCCAAGCCACGTTGTTCTTGTCTAGGAGCTAGGATAAGTGCTTTAGAAAATTCATTAGATAAATGGTTATCAATATCAACAAGTTCATATTCACTATCAGAAGCAAGAGGAGTAACATTTTCATCATGAATAACATTTTCATCTATAGCATCATCAAGATTTATAAAAATAGGGTCTTTAATTTGCACAGGATCAAGACCATCATGCATCTTATGTTTTGGAGATTTTGGAGAAAATGGAATAATGCTTGTTGAAGGTGTTTTTGGAGATTGCAAAGTTTGAGAAGCAGCTGCTAGAGCTCTAAGACGACGCTTTCGTCGGCGTTCACGTGCCGAATGATTTCGTCTAGTCTTAGTAGGAAGTGAAGAAGATTGAGGAGGAGGAATGTTCTCATCCTTATCACTTGGGTGTTTAGGTTGTGGTCTCTTAGGCTGGATAATAGGAGAAGAGGAAGGTCTCTTCTCTCCATAAGAGGAAGGAGGAGGAACTGCTCCATACAAAAGAGGATTATTTGGTTTAGGAAGGAGACCAAGTCCCTCATGATGAGGAGGTATAGGTCTACTTTTAGGAAGTTTATTAGGCATAGACATAGTCACATCCATGGGAACGGGTTGGGAATCTTCTTGAGGAAAGACATTAGTTTTATCTTTCAAAGGAAGAACTTCCTTCTCAAGAATGATAGGAATGTCAAGTTTGGGTGTTCTAGGTTCACTTAGAGATAGGATCATATCTGTTTTCCACTTTTGATAAGATTTGAAAAGATGATCACTTCGCGGAGGAAGAGATTGGAATTGTTTAGGCCAAAAGTAATCAATAGGAACGCTAGAAGTTCTTTTAGCTGGTTTAAAGAGACTATGATTGACAGTAACAACTTCACCATTGTGGGGAAATTTCAAACACTTATGAATAGGAGAAGCAATAGCTTTCATGGAAGATAGCCAAGGATGGCCAAGCTTCACACGAAATTGTTCGGATGAAGGAATAATAGCAAAGTTCACATCAAGGGATTTGTTATGGACCTCAATAGGCAATGTAATAGAACCAATTGCAGGAGAAGAAAATGCATCAAATAGTTTCACAATCACATCTGTTTTGTCATATATCACTTGATTCAATTGCAAAGTAAAAAGAAATTCTTCAGTAATAACATTAACCATGCACGAAGGATCAATAAGCACTCCACGACAAGGTGTATTCTTGACTTTTGCAACTATGTATAAAGGACCATCAGGTGCCCTAATGGTTTCACTGGAATCAAATGTGATGGAAGGTTCTTTAGGGTTTTCTTGCTGCTCTACAAATTTAATCACATTCGGAGTCATAGACACAAGACCATCAGATGAAAGAGAGGAATCATTAGCCTCAATTGCATTAGAGGTATGAGAAGGTAATGGATCAGTAAAAATCTGAAGATTTTGATTAGGAGGAGCTACAGATGTATTGCCTTTATCATTCACTCCAGAAACAGAAATAGTATTATTATCAATCAAATCTTGAATTTTACCCTTTAAAGAAAAACATTTTTCAGTATCATGCCCAGGCTGACGATGAAATTGACAAAAAACTTTGTTATCAAAATAAGGTGAAGTAATCTTTGCAGGATCAATTTGCCTTATAGGAGGAAGAGTAAGCACATTTTGTTCCAATAACTTATTCATAATACTATGCAATGATTCATTCAAAGGAGTATACTTTCTTTCTTTCTTGAAAAATTTAGAAATAGGAGGCACACCTGATGCTGCATTCACATTGTTGTTGATGATGTTTTCATTGAATTTGATGGAATCTCTGTTCGGTTTAAACTTCCCAAATGGTTGTTGACTGCTATCACCCTTATCACTCGGAGCCATAGGATGTGATTGTTCCATTTGACTCACAGTCAGTTGATAATTGTGAAGAGTTGCACACAACTGTTGGAAAGAAGTAAACTCAGAAAACAGAAGTTTGTCTCGAATATCTTTTTGTAAATTAGAAATAAAGATTCTTTGAATATCATTGTCAGGCACTGGAAAAGAAATTTGAGCAAACAAATGCTTATATCTACCAATGAAATCAGTCACTTTTTCTTTAACACCTTGTTTACAATGCATTAAATCAATCAAAGTAACTTTAGGACTTATATTGTTTTGAAATTGTTGAATGAAAGCATTTGCAAGTTGTTCGAAAGAAGTAATAGAATAAGAAGGCAACGAGAAATACCATTGTAGGGCTTTGTCTCTTAATGTTCTAGTGAACAGTTTTGCAAGCAACCTTTGGTCATAGGCAAAATCAGTACATATTGTTTGAAAGGTCTTAACATGTGTTAGAGGATCACCCTTACCATTATAAAGCTCCAAATGTGGAATTTCAACATGTTTAGGGGGAATAGCTCGAACAATATCAAGAGAAAGTGGGCTCGCAACATCAAATGTGGGCACACTAAACTTAGATTGATTCATAGAGGCAATTTGTTGCTGTAAAGAAGAGACAATTTGTGCAAGATTGTTAATGGTCACTTCAGTCGAAGAGTTCATATTAGATGTTTTAGATTGTGATGGAGGTGTTATGTTATTGAAAGAAGGTAAAGAGTAAGGTGGTGGGACTCTATGATAATTAGTCATAGGAGATGCTTGGACAGGAGGAACACTACAAGGAGGAATGGAATGGTTAAACGAATTGCCCCCTTGCGTCATGTTCATTTGTGGTGATATAATAGGAACATTCATTGAAGGAATGAAGTCAGAATAAATGAAGGAAGAGGGTTAATTGAAGAAGAAGGATTGCCCCCATGACTGGTGATCATAGGAGGAATGTCTTGTGTAGAAGTAGCCATTATGTTTGATGTAAAGGTAGGTATGCTAGCAATAGAAGTCATCAAAGGAATAGAATGATTGACTGGTGTAGGAGGTTGTGTATAACCTAAAGATTCGGCACAACTCTTCATAGGCATCACATTCGAATCCACGATGTGTGCAATACCACGCAAAATATCAATTCCATTCTTATCACTTTGAAGCATATGTTTTAGACCCTCAATTAAAGGAAGAGCTTGACTATCGGGATACTCATGAGACATCCATTGGTGAAAATCGTCAAATTGGTTATCCAATTTCAAAAGTTGTTCTACAGAAACCTCATGGAGAGCTTCTTCATCATTAGGAGGATTAGAGGAATTGCTCATGTCCTCGTTAAAAAGGCTACTCAAATTAGGTTCCATCTCCTCGGTAATTAAACCTCGGAAAGACTTAATTCTACGGCTTCGTCTAACGGGAATAGTGTAAGTAGGGCTTATTGTTGTAAAACTCATGCACTAGAGAGGGAGAGAAGATTTTGATTTTAGAGGTAGCAATTTTCATTAAAATCAGCCAATCTTCTGGATTTAAGCTGTTAAATGCAATCATGACAGTCTCCCGAAATTTCGGAAAAAATGTCCGGGACCGTGGCGCTCGGAGTGCAACACGGTCCTTGCAACTTTTTTCGAAATTTGCAGGGATGAAAGGTATGATGATTTTAAAGCTAATCTGAAAAAGTTGAGTGATTTTACGATCTGTAGGTAGGCCAAATTAATGTTGCAATCTCAAAATTGAACCCTACCAAGATTGTCGAAAAATGCAAAATTTGAATTTTGAAAAAGAGAGGGAAACTGAAATTTTGAATTTTATGATTTTAGAGGGAATGTCAAAAGCAATGCAGGTTTTGAAATTCAAAAATTGACTCAATTTCACGCAAAATTCAATTTTGAAAGCGGAAATCAAAGTTGTTGTAATTAAGCACTTAATTTCAAAAGTCACAAATTGCAAGAATTTGAAGAAAGCACTGAAATTTTGAATGAATGCAAACACACTTTTCAGATTTAGGACAGTAAGAACACAATTTTGACACAAAATTTCAGTTTCAATGATTTTTGAATGTTTAGAAGCCTTAATCCAAGCAATCACAAGACCAACTTTGACTGTAATTTTGAAGGTGTTAAAATTGATAAAATCAGCCAAAATTTTGGATTTTAGCAGGAAAATACAGTAAGATCTCGCTCCCGAAATTTCAGAAAAAATGTCGGGGACGATGGTGCTCGGAGTGCACACGGTCCTCGCAACTTTTTTCCAAATTTTCAGGGATGAAAGATATTGTGATTTTATTGCGGGATCCAAAGTTATAGTTGATTTGGAGATGTTTTGATCAGTGAAATTGTCGGACAAAGGTTGAATCAAGAGGGTTTCAAAAATTAGGGTTTTGACACTTAACCACTTAATTTTCACAATTAAAGCACAGACATGAATTGATAATTTGTAATAGAAGGGCAGATCTGAAATAAGCATTAACAATTAAATATTTCACAAGTTCAATTACTAAAAAGAAATTTTAGGGTTTTTATGCAATCACCTCTAAAATTTTGCAAAAGATCAAACATGGAAATGTAATCAAAGAATCAAATTTCAGATCTAATCATGAATAATTAGAAAGGATGTTCACATCGGGTTCACCAAAATGTAAAGCGGAAAATCACGATCGAACCCTAGTTGCTCTCCCCTCTTCCAACTCCAAGGAGAGAGAAGGGAGATTCACTAGGGTTGATGGTTTTCACTTAGGGGAGAGACTTTACATTCAAAAGAGGGGTTGAAACCCACAAGATCCAATCCCACGCAATGCAAGATTGGATGATAAATGAGTTTCAAGGGTTATGACAGCAAGGCTACCCTCTTTTGTAAAGAATGTGCATAGAAGAATTAAGCTAGGAATGCATGGAAAGTGAGAAAGATTCGCTTATAAACTGAGATAGGAATACAGTATGAAGCTGCGGACCTGGAATTAGCAGTAAAATGTCGATACGGCGCTGTCCTGCAAATTTGAGCGAAAGTTGCCGGGACGATGGCGCCCGAGCGCCATGGTCCTCCGAAAAATCCGCGAAACGAAGGGGGATCTATTCGTCTCTGCACAAGGATTCCAGATCTTCAATTTCAGCCGCGTACCTGCAACCTACACACAGAAAAGCGAAGACGATTGGGGGGTTAGGGATTAGGGGTTTGCCTTTAGGTCAAACCCCAGTTTTGGAATTAACCAAGAAATGAGCAATGCTGTAAATGTAAATGTCTGTAATGTAAAACAAGTACTAATACTTTGTTGTAAGGATGTTTGTATCCTTATGTGCGAAGGTATAGATGTTGTATGTTGTATGTTGTAGTAGTATGTAGTAAGTGATCTCCTCTTCAATGGTTGAATCCTTGTCTTGAATGCAACACTTAGCCTTGAATGGAGACTTGAAATGATCAATTGCTTGAAGGAATGCTTGAATGCTTGAATGCTTGAGTATAGTTTCCACGCTTTTTTCCCTCATGTATGTATATATCCAAATGAGAGAGGAAAATGTAGTTTATATACTTGTCATTTAGGGCTGATAGACTGAGTTTCCCGACCTTAGGCCGACCAGGAAAGACAATTTTCCAATTTGGAAACATAAAGACCCGAAGTCCAAAAGAGACCGGGCCCAAAATAGGACCCAGGGACCAGGGCGCTGGGCGCCCTGGTCCTGGGGGACCAAGGCGCTGGGTGCCCTGGTCCTGAAGGACTAGGGCGCTGGGCGCTTTGGTCCCACCTCCCGGGACAACAGGGTGCAAAGGAGGTTCAGGCCAGGGTGCAAGAAAATGCAGTTTTTGGTGTCGTGAGCAAGTTTCGGGGTCTCCATTCAGGTTGCTTGTTGCGTCGCCATCGTGAAGACCGAAATGCAGTCGAAATTGCAAGTGTCACAATTTTAGGACGCTACAGTAGATAATGATGTAGATGATGGTTGAATTTGATGAATGCAGATGTTTCTAACATGTTGTCAATATGATATGCTCATGTATGGGGATAATGATATGATCGATCATATGGATTAGATTGATAAGATTGATTGGAATTGATAAGATTGAGATCAAGTCTAGTTTCAAGTATGACACCTCCTATATAAGACATGGATGATCGAGCATCTGGTTTCAGGAATGATACCGCCTGTATAAGACAAATATGATCGAAGCGTCTGGTTTCATGAATGATATATCCTATATAAGAGCTGATCAAAATGTCTGGTTTCAGGAACGTTATATCCTATATAAGAGCTGATCAAAACATCTGGTTTCAGGAAAGATATATCCTGTATAAGACATAATAGATGATAGTTTGGAAGAATGATGAAGATATGAAAGTGAAGAAAGATTCCATGATGATGCGATAGATATGCATGTGAGGGATGCAATGATGAATGATGAATGATATGCATTATGTTTTGATATGAGATTCTATGAGGATGATTTGATGCTTAGATAATAATGCTCTTGATTTTGATTATGATGTGCATGTATGATTCATGATTTTGATAAGCGAAAATGTGATGATGCATTGCTTTGATTACTTTGATTTATGAGATGTATCTTGAAAATGATATGTATGATAATGATGATGATGTGAGATTTGCAACTAAATGTAAGATTTAAAATGACATGCAACAAAATGCAAGTTTAAGATAATATGCAACTAAATGCAAGTTTAAGATGATATGCAACTAAATGCATGATTTAAAATGATATGCAACTAAATGCATGGTTTGATTTTGTCATTGTCATTCCTGTGTAGCCACTTGTTTGTGCGCTGTTTTGTTTGTCATTATTGAGCATTTGATATATTGGAAGTTAATACAAGCATCATGGTATAATTGAACCATAATGACCTGAGTAACACTTACATGGATTTTGATATTGCAAGACGACACAAGCGTCGAGGTATAATTGAACCAAGACGACCTGAGTGTTGCTTGTGTAAAACAGACAAGAGTTAACCATTTGTATGTGCAAAGTAGAAAATGCCTTCAATGATATGTTTCCAATCATGTCTCAAGACACTATTTTCACCGTACGAATGATCACCTCACAGACAAAAAACCAAAAAAAATCAGATTCCTTTTTTTCTTTCTCTAGCCCGATGCATCCTCGAGAAACTCAGGAGATCTAAATTGTAGAAAAAATGTTAAGATACAAAATAGTCAAAACTTTATGCTAGATGTAAACAATTTATAATTCAGAAAATCATCCATCATGTGTGTGTTTGTAGTTGGATAATGGTCTTGATTTCTATCCTGATGAGCAGTTGTTGACATGGTTTCCTTAGCATGCTGTGATCCTTGCTGTTTGTTGTCAGAATGGTTAAAGTGATGGGAATGCTGCCCCTAGCCACAAATATCTATTGATGTGAATACATACAGTGATCACCAAGCCATGGTGGATATGAGGAGGATAAATGTTTCTCAGATAATCAAGGACAGTGACTATGCTAAGAATGTCTGGGAGAAGGCTAAGTGCATAAGTGTTTGGGTGATGGCCATTAGCTGAGACTTGGATGGACATAAATTATGTGAGTACTAATAGATAGAGGAGCCAGTCACTCACAAATAGCGCCTGTTGCCAGGTTTTCACTAGTTTTTTTTTTTTCGTGCATCGGATGACTCAAGTGGTGAATTTCTTCAGATGGATGCTGTTGGTTGGTTCATCAAGCACGTCTCCTTATGGGGTTGTTAACTGATAGACACTTGATCCATAGGCTAATATGATGACAAAAGGACCCAACCAGTTAGGTTCAAACTTCCCCTTCTTTTATCGATCCTGTTGATTTTTGGGATTTTCTTTGAGTACAAGATCACTGACTTTGAAAGCCCTAGGGATGAATCTGTGGTTGTAGCTTCTGCATATTCACTGCTGGTATGCTTTGAGATGATCATAGGCATGTTGTCATTTTCATCTAGAAGCTCGTGTTCATGCAATCGGTTTACCTGATATTCCTCATTTGGTATGAGGCCTTTCAAAGATACTCTGAGAGAGGGTATTTCTACCTCAAGAGGTAAAATTGCTTCTGATCCGTACACCGATGAATATGGCATAGCCCCTGTAGGTGTCTGAATGCTAGTCTTGTATGCCCAAAGTGCCGAATTGAGTTGTACATGCCAATCCTTACCTACATCATTTACTATTTTCTTGAGGATTTTCAAGATTGTTTTATTTTATGCCTCCGCTTGACCATTCCCCTGTGGGTAGTAAGGTGTAGAGAAGCGATGTTGGATTTTGAATCTTTCACATAGCTCTTGTATGTCTTGATTTTTGAAAGGACACCCATTATTTGTGATGATGGAACTTGGAATGTCGTATCTGCAAATTAGATAATTGAGAATAAATGAGGCAATCTGTTTTCCAGTTACTGTGGTCATCGGGACTGCTTCAATCCACTTTGTGAAATACTTTATTGCAATGATAATGAACTTGTGTCCATTTGAAGAGGAAGGATGGATTTTTCCTAATAAATTAAGTCCCCACTGACAGAAAGGCCAAGATGTTGTAAATGGCTGCAACTCTTGTGCTAGTGCATGGATAAGATTGCCATGAATTTGGCACTTAGGACATTTATTTGCAAATTGATAAGTCTTTCTCTATTGTCGGCCAGTAACATCCCATTCTCAGAAGTTTCTTGGTGAGAGTAGGACCACTTGAATGCATGCCAAAGATACCCTCGTGAAGCTGGTGTAAGGTAGAGTCAGATTCATTATGATCAAGGCAACGAAGAAGAGTACCATCTAGACCTCGACGATAAAGTGTGTCAACAGTTAAGGTGTAATTGGCGACTTGCTGGATAAAGATACATTTTTGGTTACGAGATAAGTCAAGTGGAAGGGTATTGTTTTTAAGATATTCATAGATTATCCCATATAGAGGGGAGTCTGAACCAATTAAGGCATAGATGACTTGGGATGTAGAATTGTCATAGGTTGGGGAAAATAGTTGCTCTACCAAGAACTCATAGTGACTCTATTTCTCTGGAATTTGCAGTAGTGAAGCGATAGTGGGCATTGCATCAGATGCTCTATTATCCAACCTTGGTATTTGCTCGAAGGTGATGTGTACAAAGTACTGGTTGAAATCATCCACCATTCTCTTATAGGGCATTAGTTTATCATCCTTTGTCTGATATTCATCATTGATTTGATTGATGACTAATTGAGAATCCCCATAAACTCTCAATTCTGTGATTCTCCATTACATAACCATTTTGATTCCTGTGATCAGGGCTTCATATTCAGCGATGTTGTTGGTGCATGGAAACATCAGTCTATAAGACCATGGAATTGTGTGCCCTTTTGGAGTGACGAACAAGATGCTGACACCGGATCCATGTTGGGTATAGGAACCATCAAAGTACAGGGTCCATTGCTTGGGTGTGATAGTAAGGACATACTTGTCTGGAAATTCCACTTGTATTGGTTGTTTATCGGGTAGTGGTGCTTCAGTTAATTGATCTGCAATTACCCGTCCTTTGATAGTCTGATGTTCTGTGTCCTGGATATCAAACTCACTGAGAATCATGACCCATTTAGCCAATCATCCTGTAAGAGCTTCTTTGCTGAGTAAATACTTGAGAGGATAATTTTTGCTACTAGCTTGATTGTGTAATATAGCATGTAGTGGCAAAATTTTTGAGAGGCGAACACCACAACTAAACAAGCCTTCTCAATGAATGTGGAATTTAACTCATATCCATTTAATGTTCTGCTAATGTAATATATAGCTTGTTCCTTGCCTTCTTGATCTTCTTGTGCTAGCAGTGCCCCCAATGATACTTTCGTTGTTCAGATGTAGAGAATGAGAAGTCTCCCTGCTATTGGTGGTACCAGATTGGTGTATTCATTAGATATTGCTTGATTTGGTAGAATGATTCTGCACACTTGGCTTCCCATCTGAAAGGTATGTTCTTATGTAGCAAATGATTAAATGGTAGGCTTTTATCTGCTAGTTGGGTTATTAATTGTCAGATAAACTACAACTGTTCTTGTAGAGATCTGAGTTGGCTAATGTTCCTGGGAGGTGGCATCTCCATGATGACCTATACCTTCGTTGGATCTACTTCAATGCCCTTTGCGGACACAATGTAGCCTAATAATTTGCCTGATGTGACCTCGAAGACACACTTCTTAGGGTTGAGTATGACCTTGAACTATTCCAATCTTTGAAAGATTTTATTTAAAATGCCCAGATGTTCTACTCGGGTGTATGATTTAGCCAGTAAATTATTCACATAGTCCTCCATGAAGGTATGCATCATATAATGGAAGATTGTCATCATGGCCCTTTGATAAGTTGCCCCAACATTCTTTAAGCCAAAAGGCATGATACTCCAACAATACGTTCCCCATGGACAGGTGAACACAATTTTATCTTGGTCCTCTGGGGCAATTTCAATTTGATTATAGCCAGAGAAATCATCCTTTAATGATAACATTGCATGGCCTGCTATTAGATCTACAATTATGTCGATGCTGGGGAAAGGAAAGTCATCCTTTGGACATGCTTTATTGACATCTCTAAAATCTGTGCATATTCTAATTCTTCCATCAAGTTTCGAAACTTGTACAATGTTTGAAATCCATTCAACATAGTCTATAGGTTGAGTGAATCCAACATCTAATAACTTCTTTAGTTCATCTTTGACCAACAATGCCACATGCAGGTTCATCTTCCTTAACTTCTGTTTGATCGACTCAGCTCCTAGAGTGATGGATAAATGATACATGATGAGGTTCAGATCTATTCCAGACATATCTGCATAGGACCAAGCATAATTGACTTTCTTTTCTTTAAAGAATTTGACAAAGCCTGGTTGCTCTTCTTCTATCAGTGATTCTGCTAGGTGTATGGCTTTGACTGCTGTTTCTATACTGATGTTTACTAATTGAGTGGGCTCGATCAATATGGGTGATCGCTCTTGGTAGTGTTTAGGAAGAGTGTCAAGTCTCCCATCTTTAGGTTCCTGAAAAAGGTTTTCACCCGTAGATGCATCCTTTATTTTTACTTTTTTATGATCTAATACTGCCATTGACTAGTTTTTAGTATTAGACCCTTTGTTTCTTTCATTTTTGTGACTCAGAGACTTGGCACTCCCTTGATTGCAGATATCATTATTTTGTTCATTGGTAGAGAATGTTTCCAGATTGGTTGTACATAGATAATGGACAATGGATTAATCATCTGGGAAAATGAGTATATCATGGTGTTTAGGTTCTTCCCAGTCTATCAAATCAGGAAATACGAGCAGTAGAGAGTCATTTGGTGGGTTGAGATTGGTTGGGGTAAGTGTGATGATAGAGGTATCATTATAGTTGTTTGGGATGCTGGTTAGGTCAATGATATTGTCAAGGTCTTTGATGGTATCATCTTCAATGTAGAATTGTTCGTATTGCTACTGCTCATTCTCTTTAGCCTTGTATATATGTCGTGGTCCGAATTCAAGTGATCGCAACATTGCGCCTTGTCCCTCCTAAGAAAGGAGTGTGGGTGAATGATAATACCTACCTTGATATCCTCACTAATATCTGAACAATTACTCCATTCATAGTCATTAGAATCAGTTTCAAAAGTATTTACCCAGAGTCAGTCACTACTGCTAACAGGTACGTTGTAGGGTGAGAAAAGATCTCTGATAATTGATACCAGTCTTGTTTTTTCTGATTCAAAATTAGAGCCTGCTTGTACCCTTTGCATTTGTTTGTACACTATTTCTCCTTAGGGAGTAGTGATTTCTTCAAGTGGTGAATCTGCCTTGTTTTGAATAGGTTCTTGCACATGATGCACTTTCTTATAAGATGCTTCTTTCCTTTGAATGACCAGTTCCTCTTGTCATTTCCCTTTTTCCTGGTGTTCTCGCTCTTTCCTTGTTGTTTTGGCTTCTTGGTGTAGTGCTTCCTACCATGAGTTTTCATTGTATTTCTTCTTTGCTTTCCACTGAGGTTTCTGATACTTATTTTGTTTTTGCCTAGGTGGTATGCTGTGTCCATATCCTAGTCCTGTTTTATCTCATGAAAATTGTGAAGGAGGTTCTAGCAGTTCTGTAATGCCTTCTTGACGCTTGCCTATAGGTCCTTTTCCATTGTATCCTATCCATTGCATGATTCAAAATCCTTTTCCATATTGTTGTGTTGGTATGGCCACCTCCAGAGTAGCAGGTTTGACCTCTTCCTCATCCTTATATAGCCAGCTAAGGATGCCTTTTTCTTCTGATTCATTTGCTCATTTGTCCAATTGGATAAATTTGCCATCAAACTTGGTGATGGGCTGGGTTACTTGATGTGTCAATGCAGAAGGTTGTCCATGAGATTTTGGTGATGTTGGCAATTTCGATAGACACATGGGTTTGGAAGAGTATTCTCCCATGCCTTGATCTTTGATTTTCATCTTTTGTTTGAAGTCCATGGATAAAGACTTGAGTTTTTCTTGATGATGATCGAATGTTGAGGACCCTGGAGCCTCCCTGTTGTGTGGAACCAGGCTGTCTTGAGCTACCCCCATAGCATTGCAACGCTGAAAAGGGTTATTATCGTCAGATATAGAAATTTCCTGTCCATTATATGGGAAATTGACACACTGATGGTATGTTGAAGGAACTGCTTGCATTTCATGTATCCGAGGATGACCCAATAGAATATTGTATATTAAGTCTATGTCCAAGACTTGGCACATAGTGTCCTTTTGTATTGGTCCTACCTGAATAGGTAGTATTACTGTTCCTTTGGATGACCTTTCTTCATCATCATAGGCCTTGATGGTGATATTTTTGTTTGGATCAAAAGACTGCTTGAAGAAGCCTAATGCACAAATAAGCTTTAAAGTACAGATGTTGAGACCAACTCCTCCATCTATTAACACTCTTTTAACTTGATGTTTATAAACTAAGACTTCGATATGGAGTGGAGTGTTATGCGGATGATTCAAGGAGACATCATCATGTTCAGAAAAGGTGAGATTATGAGGCCTTGTCATATGAGCCACCATGGCTTGGAATCTATCAATGTCCAGATCTTTAGGAATAGTTGTTTTGACCAGTGCTTGCTCTAAGATGTCCTTGTGTTTGGGCAAGAGTTTGAGTAACTCGAGTATGGATATTTGACTAGGATTTCTCCATAGTTGATCAACCAAATTATATTGAGTCTTGGGGATAGTGGTGGATATTGATGTATGCCCTTTCAAGACATATTTTTGAGCTCTAGTTGTCACATTGACTGACACATGATCTTGTTTTTCCTTGATTTTAATGACATTTATTTGGTTGTCATCTGTCGATATGTGATTTATGGTGTTATTGTATAGGTGATTTATACGAGCTCCTCTGATATCGTTTGATGATGAAGCTCCTCCCTTGTTGTAATTTGGAAGAGGATTTTTAAAGCCGTCATGGTCAATATTTGTTTTGAGACCATCAACTATTAAATCACCTCTATCAATCATGTCCTAAACAATATTCTTAATCCCCATGCAATCATTTGTGTGATGTCCTTTGTTTCGATGAAAATCACATAAATGAGTCATTCCACCAAGGTGGTTTGACCTGGGGTTCAAAGTTGTTTATGGCTGGAAATGTGATAATTTTGTTTTCCAAGAGTTCTCAAAACGCTGATTCTAAGGTTTTCCCTAATGGTGTATAGATACGTGTATTCGAGAAAGTGTTGGTGTTACCTCTCTGGTTTGTATTATTCCCTCGGTTAGAGTTGTTTCCTTGGTTATTATTGTTGCCTTTGGTATTGTTGTTGGTGTTTGAAATTGAAGGTCCTTGATTGGTATTTTGTGAATAAGTGTTAGTGCCTTGATTAACACATTTTTGATTTTTGTTAGATGGTGGGTTACTTGATAAAGACAAAACTAGTTGTTTGGACTTCATATCATTAGCATCAACTACCCCATCATTAACACCATTTTTGTTTCTTGTCAAAAATATGGATTTGTCTAAAGTGTTGTTGTTGTTTTGATTGTTAAAGGGGTGAGTGTGTGATGAGTTAGTTCCTTCCTTAAATAACTTCAATGTTCCTTTCTTGATGCATGCTTCCTCTACTTGGATTATTATTTCTATCAACTTGGTATAAGATGGTATGCATTGGAGCTTTAGTTGATAACTCATCTCACTATTTAGATTATCGATAAAGATCTTCATCTTTTCCTTTTTAGGCACGTCTTGAGCATATCTTGAAACCATGCATCTCCAATGCTGAAGAAACACCATGAATGTTTCATTGTTCTTTTGTTTGGTGTTACACACATCCAACATGGTGATTGCGTGTTGAATATTATTTGAGTATTGTGTGATAAATTTGTTTACCACCTCATCAAATGATTTGATGGGAGGCACAAGTTTAGATAACCACTCCATTGTTTGCCCTCCTAAACTGCGTGGGAATAACCTCATTAAGTAAGTATCATCGTGAGAAAACTCCAGGCTTATGGTACAAAATTCCTAAACATGATCATGAGGATCACTTTTACCATCGTACTTGTCATACTTTGGTATATCTGAATTTGAGGGAAAAGGTACCATGTTCAATCTCTTATCAAAAGGATAAGGACAGATCTCATTCAAGGAGTATCACACCATGGTCCCTTGTTGCATGTCCTGCATTTGCCTTTGCAACATTTGGATTTGTTGTGTAAGAGCGACCATGGGTACATTTATACATTGAGGGAGAGGTTCCTCCCTTTCATTAAGATTATCCCGATTGCGGGCATGGTTGTGTTCGGGGGTATTATTTTGTTTATGTATGATTTTTGGGTCATGTGTTTCTTCTTCTCTTTGTTGGCCTTGATAAGCGTAATTTCTAGACCTTGTTCTAAAAATTCTTTCATCTACATTCCTTAAGTTTTTGGTATCGAAATCCTCAGGAAGTCTAACTCCTTTGCTAGTTAGCATGAGTATATATTTTTCCTTGTCTGCTTCAATAAGTCTTTCAATGAGCCTTTGGAATGATGGGTTTTCTTGACACTCTTGGAGAAGTTCCTCAGTGATCTCTGGATCTCCCATATTAGCATACTCATCAAAAGGGTTGGATAATCTATGACCTGTACTTGATTCTTGTTGTGATTCTCTTTGTTTGTTTATTTGAGATCGAGTGACAATGGGCATTTAGTAAATTTCCACCGTGCTGAATTCTTCATTTTCTATGGGAGTTCTTGGTGGTGTTGGTGGTTTGGGTCGAGCTTCGTTATATGTGATACAAGACTGTGGGAATAAAGTGGGGTTGATCCTTCCTCCATGATTTAGGCATTGGTTGAATTATGCTTTCTGAATATAAGCTCTACTTCTCAAGGGTTCTTTGTCAAACTCATTTGTGTTTCCTTGGATATACAATCACATGTGACGCAAGAATGTACGATGTGATGCAAAGAGTTGGCGATTGATGTAGAGAAACTTATTCTTTTTTGCAAGTGCCTTAGAGCTAGGTTGTCTCTTCTTCAACTTAGTTTTATGATGAAGACTTGTTCTTCTCAAAATATGAGTGGTCATACACAAATGATCAATGGTTTCCGTTTGATGTTCGATTTGAATACTTTGTTTGAATATTCAAGCTTACTTTATCAAGTAGAGGTTTAGATTTGCCTCCATGACAAAGTGTGTCAAATGATATGGATAAAAAGTCTCTTGATATGGAAACTTGATTTGATGACTTAAGGATTAAACTAGGTATGTTGTTTGTGATAGAATCCATTAGATGGTGGAACTTTGATCAATGTGATGATATTGCCTGATTTTGTTGGGTGAAGTCTTATCTCAAGCTAGTTTAAGATTTGAATATTTTTGTTCTAAGGATGCTTGTTTATGAGAAATTGTTTTCTCTGATAATTTGATTCAGATTTTGACTGCTGAGTTTGACAAAAGACCAAAAAGGGTACTCAAGACCGTGGATGAAAATTTTCTAAAAGATCTGATTAGCTCTCTATTTTTCTAGGTTTTTTGAATATGCGCTAAGACAAAGACTGGAAGCGCTAATGAATGTTCTAAATGCTCCATAGAAAGTTCTCTATGTGCTAGGCTGCCTCTTTTATGCGCTGACTCAGATTGTTTGAAATTGACTTGGTTGGACAAGTCACGCGCTATTATGTCCAGATTACACGCTACTGTTTGATTTGAAAGCGCTAATATATGACTCCTATGTGCTAAGATGATTTGTGAATGCGCTAAACTAGTGCCGAGAGGCACTACTGAATGTTTTACTAGTAGGATATTGGTTACGCGCTAATGTGACTGTTTAAAGTGCTATGTTTTGGTTGAAATGCGCTACAGAATGCTTGATACGTGCTAGGAAGTTTCTCCTATGTGCTAAGCTGCCCTGATTTCTTTGCTTCTACTATTTTTTGAGTATTTTTAACTTGTGTTTTGGATGGATAATTTTTTGAAAAATAAATTACAAACACAACATGAAAGAGATAACAAATTTTGCCTATTCTAGACAATTAGTTTATGTTATGTGAGGATGTGTTCAAATCCCCGATGTTTTCACTGGATTAGATAACAAGTAATACAAATTAGGAAGACTCTTTATTCAAGGGTCATTAACAACATCATAGCCCACTAGTCTCGATACTCCATCAGCTCAAACAACCATGTCACCCCCTAGAGGGCGCCCATTTTTTTGCCTTTTGCCAGAAATTAACTCAAAGTGAATTGCTTCACAATTGAGTAGTTATCTTGGGAGATATATGGTGAGTGATCTTGGGGGTGGATTCTTCCCCACCCTTGCACTATGATGTTGAAAATATTTGGATATTGACTCAGCTCAAGGCTTCTAGTGCTAAGGCTTTTAATCAGGCTTCCGTTTGGTCTTCAGTGATAAACTCCCTCGAGAGGCTTCCCAACCTTTAGAATAAAGACTTTACATATCTTAAAGATACTGGGGGAAGGCTAATCGCTAAGAAAAACCATTGAAGGGGACTTTTGTCAGCCTGCACATTTGATTATAGTGGGTTGGAATACTTGGCGATAAAGCCGTTTCCCACTTAGGTGGTTCCCCTCTCATCGGCCATTAATGGCGCTCTAAGAGAAACTCAGGAGGGCATGCCTGCTAAAGGTTTTAAAAGGTTGAAATAAATAAAGCATAAGAGTGGCTTGGCTTTTTGGTCACCCAGTTAAGGGGAGAGCATATACCTTCCACTTTCAAGACAAAGAAAACAAGTTCTTTATATCTCTCAAAGCAATGATTTGCTAACTTCTACTTGGAGATTTTGCTCCCAAAAGCATGATGTTCTTTTTAAATTTGCATAGCAATGATTTTCTAACTAAAAATGGAAATCCTGGTCAACAAAGAAATTGCGATATTGGTCAACAAAAGTAAAGTCGATAAGTGAAAATTTTCCTTTTGCCTTGCACAAAAATAAAGATGAGGTTCTTTTATTTCTTGCAAAAAAAAATCAAAATGAATCCTTTTATGCACCAAAGGAAGGTGAAGTTCTTTTTACCTTTGCAAACTAAAAAGTAAATTTGTTTTGTTCTTTTTAAACCCAAATTGAAGTGTTTTCCTAACTTGCAAGAATGAAAAATTCGCTTTGTTGTTCTTTTTATCCATGCAATAAAGAAACGATTGATTTTTGTTGTAAACACCAAAAGGAAAGAGTGAAGTTCATTTTATGCATCCCAAAGAAATCATGAGGTTCATTTTAAGCTTTTGCAAAGAAGAAAGGTGAGTTCCTTTTACTAACTTTGAAAGAAAGTAAAGAAAACTAAACTAACTCCTTATGTTCCTGCATAAAAACGTTAGCACTTGCACACAGTCAGTTAGCAAGAAAAATTAAAATCATGATGGTGGGCTTTACAAGCCTAAATTCTGATCTTGGTTACAATTTTGTCTTTTTCTCTGCCAGAGCTATGTGCTAGCTCGCTGCATAGATGTGCTACAGGAAAGTGCTGATGCACTACATTGGCTACCTAATGCGCTATGCTATTTTCTAGATACGCTACACTATTGTTCCAATGCACAAAATAAAAATAGAATGATATGCACTATCTTAGAGTCTATATGCGCTAGGAACGAGTCTAATGCACTAAACAATGCATCAAAAGCGCTAGAAAAAGGTTTGAACGCGCTAATGAAAGGTTTCAATGCACTAATTTTTTTTTCCACGTGCCTGCAATCTTGCTCCTGCATCAAAAATGATGTGATTAATGGGGTCGGGCCCCACGGTGGGCACCAAAAATGTGTGCGGGAAATGTGGGTGACAAGAACGTAAAAGTCTGATTTCAAAGTTTCCACATACCAATGAGATTCTTGGTGCAAGTTACAGGAGCTATATTGAATAGCTCAACCTCCCAAGGGGTGTTCCATTGTTCTCTATCTCACAGGATCCCTGAAGTCAATGTCTTTGCTCTCAGATCATTGAGCAAAGTGACTTAGGAATGGAAACTCCAAGAATGAGTGATGTTTGCTTATAAGTATGAATGCATTCCTATAACATGTATAATATTGAAACTAGAATGATTTAAACTAGTATAAATTTGATGCTATGGTAAAGATTAGTAATCCTATACTAACAATATATACTAGTCTAACATGGATATGCTAAAAATGCTTCTAAATGTTTAATGTGTTTTAACAAAGAGAGACTTGATTCTTAGTAAAATGACTATAAGTTAGATGCATGAAACTTGGATGATTTCAAAATGAGAGAACGAGAGCTCTATTTATAGAAAAAATAGGGAAATTTATGGTCAAGATTGGATAATCTTAACAAGGGCCAAGATTCAAAGTTAATCAATCCATGTTCACAATTCTCACCAATGAAATGGTGACAATTGTCAACAAGAGGTTGCTTGAGAGGAGATGAAAGAAGCATTAAATGCTTGAGAAGACAAGAAGGTTACCTTAGGAGGTAAAGGTTAAGGTTAGGCTAAGGCTATCCATTGGATAAATCTTTTATCCAAGAGATAAACTCTTGTGCAAGGGTTAAAGAAATAACCAAGGTTAAAGCCATGAATGCTTGATGAGACCCTTGGGTTAGATGAGGGTTGAGTTAGAGAGAAAGCTTCTAATCATGTAAGAAGGTTGAGTTTAACCATTAATGGTTATGTAAGAGCCTTTAATGGTTTGGAAGACTTTGAGGGTTTGAGAAGTGACTTCCCTTTTCTTAGGGATGTGACAATATTTAGGAGATGGATTAGGCTAATTTAGAAGTTATTAGAAGAATCTAGAAGGGGTTTAGGAGATAAGTGGGAGATGTAGGATTTTGCAAGTGGGTGGGGAAAAGGAATTTAATTAAAATAAAATTATTTTATTTCAATCAAATAGATGCAACTTGCATAAATACAAGTGGAAGATTTTTTTTTTTTTTTTTTGATATTTAATTGGCCGAAGCTTGAATAGTTTTTTGACTGGAGCTATGAACCAGTGGGGACACAGTAGGGGGCCCCATCCCCATTACATTTCTTTGAATTATTATTATTATTATTATGTTTGATTAGATTGACCCCAAGACCTTCCCATCCTATGGAAGGCCAAGAGTCACTGCTTAGAATTCCTCTTTAGATGTCCCTATTGGTAGTTGAACTTGGGTCTCCACAATGAGAACCCAATGTTTTCACCAGTTAAGCTCAACCCCTTGGACTACAAGTGGGAGATTCAAATAAATAAATTAGAATTATTTACTTGCAAGGATCAATTTAATTAAATGTAAATTTAATTAAAAGGGGAGAAAGGGGAATTAATTAAATAAAGTGATTTATTTAATTAAAGACTAGAAAAGGCTTAGGTGAACTTAATTAAATAAATTGAGTAATCCATTTAATTAAATAGATGAGTGAGGAGAAATTAATTAAATATAATTTAATTAAATAGAGGAAGGGGGTTAAAATGAATATTAAATATTCATTTAGGAAAGTGATCATTTTATACATTACAAAACCTATTAGTGAGCAACTGTTTGGTAATATTAAGGATTTTTCTAAAGGCCTAGAGTTCTTTGAGGTTGTCTAATGGATTTTTGGAAGATGAATATTCCTCCTCTTGTTGTTCTTAATATTCCTCTAGATGCGCAACCATTGTGAACATAGTTAGTTTAGAGACATGTTTCTTGTTAGACTATGTTTTATCATCTACCCATAGTTGGTTTTTATACTAAATGGAGGGTTTAGTTGGTGGATATATATATATATATATATATATATATATGGTCATGTTTCTTGATTTGCAATCGATAAATGTAGTAGTCATGGCTAACCAAGGTCACCCCAATATTACTGGGAATCTAGTTTTATTATTTCTACCTCGAAGGATAAGAAAATCCATTGGATATTTTGAAGTGTCAATTGCAATTATTACATCTTCTAAAATCCCTTTAGGCTTGGTAATGTATTGATCAACTAGTTGTAAAATGGTATTTGTTGGTTGGATATTAGACATAGATAATATTTTTGTAGTGTTAGATGTAATAATATTGATAACAACCCTTAAATCATTCAAAATATTATACACTTCCATTTCTTTAATACTTAATGTGATGATAGGGTTCCCTAGGTTACTGTACTTTTGTGGAATTAGTTTCTTAGATAAAATGTTAGAAAGTTTTTTTCTAATTTGAATTGTGGTGGGTAAGTTCTTATTCCTTCTATAGGTATTTTTGTATAAGATTTGATTGGTTGATTAATTTTGGGTATGTTCTTAATATCATAGAGCAATGGGATCTCAATATTGACATTTTAATCTGGAAATCAAAAAGGCGGTGTTCTCCTTTCAGGGTGATAAATCCCCTGGACCGGACAGTTTCCCAATGTTTTTCTTCCAAAATTTTTGGCACATAGTGGAGGCTGACATCTGCAATGGTGTTAAAGAATTCTTTGGCTCTAGAAGACTCCTCAAGGAACTGAATGCCACCTTCATTGTCCTTATCCCAAAGATCCCTGGAGCTAATTCTCTCAACAAGTTTAGACCTATTAGCTTGTGTAACTCTGTTTACAAGATTTTATCCAAGGTTCTGACTTCCAGGTTGTTGGAAATTCTCCCAAGGATTATCTCTATCCAACATAAAGGCTTTGTCCCTGGAATACAAATTTTGTATTCCATAATATCCGTTCATGAAAATATCCACTCCTTGAAAGTGGTGAATAACTAGGGCTTCTTCCTAACGTTAGACATGGCTAAAGCTTTTGACATAGTGAATTGGCAGTTTCTCCTTAGGATCATGAAAGCGTTTGGTTTTAGTGACAAATTTATTCAGCTCTGTTCTCAACTCATGGAAACTTCCTCCTCTGCTATTATTGTCAATGGTTCCCCGTCCAGTTTCTTCAAAAGCTCTAGAGGTCTTAGACAAGGGGACCCCATTTCCCCTATCCTGTTCACCATTCTTGCTGAATGCCTGGGCAAATTTATTCTTAAAAATGTGGAAGATGGCAATCTTAGGGGTTTGAAACCTTCCTCTTCCAATGTTGTTTGTTCTCATGAACAATTTGTTGATGACTCTATTACCATGGGGGAAGCCACCATTTTGGAAGCTAAAAATATGAAGAATATTCTGAATACTTATGAATCTGCCTCTGGCCAAAAAATCAACTGGGATAAAAGCTCTCCATTCTTCATCAATACCTCGGTCCAAAGGCAACTAAAGATTGGAAGAATTCTTGGCTGCAATATTTTTGAGCTTCCTTCTACTTATTTGGGGCTCCTTCTTTGTCTCAAGCCCGAGGATTCCTTCTGGAATAAGCTGATAGACAGACTTAACTTGAAACTTGCTGGTTGGAAAGGGGCTATCCTTAGTCAAGTGGGCACAATTACTCTGCTCAAAGCCACTCTCCAAAATCTTCCTATTTATGCTCTCAGCTTGTTCAAAATCCCCACAAAGTTTAAGGAAGCCATTGAAAGAATCCAAAAAAAGTTCCTTTGGTCGGGGGTGGAAGTCAAAAATAGAATTCCCCTTATTGCATGGAATAAAATTTGCTCCCCTAAGGCCTCAGGTGGGTTGGGCTTAAGGAACATTGGTTCTATGAATAAAGCTTTATTAGCCAAACAAATATGGAGATTGAAAGGTGAGGAAAGAGAATGGAACTCAATCTAGAAAAACAAATACCTCTATATGCAACCTTCTGAGGAAGAATTCCTTGATAATTCTTTCATTGTTGAAGGATCGACTATATGGAATGTTGTTCAATCTGTTAAAAGCTAGGCTGCTGCTGGCAGAACTTGGAACCTTGGGGATGGGAGGAGAATAAGATTTTGGGAAGATAGATGGATTCTGGATAAACCTCTAGAGGAAATTCCAATCCTTAAAGATTGGAAAGACTGGTTCAAAAGTAGGTTTGGTGAACTGGTCAGAGATTATTGGAGAAATGGAAACTGGATTGATTTTAGCCAGTAGTGTCTGGGTCTCAAGTTCCTTCAGATTGCTCTCTCTGCTAAAATCCCTAGAGACAACAAAGATGACAGATTGATATGGAGGGAAACCCTCGACGGGAAATATTCTATTTCCTCAGTTGTGGCTATTCATAATGATCCGATGGAAGAAATTCCCATCTGGGCTAAAGTCTGGAACAAGAAGTTAGTTCCAAAGGTTAATATCTTCTTTTGGATTTTCATCCAAAATAAGGTTTTAACCTTGGACAACCTTCATAAAAGAGGTCCTATTTTTCCTAATAGGTGTTCTCTTTGTTGCAGGGAAGAAGACACAGCTTGCCATATTCTCAATCAATGCACTTTTAGTCAGGATATCTGGAAAATCATCTTAAGTAGGTGGAACCTGAGCTGGGTTTTCCCGAATTCCCTTGGGGATTTCTGGCAGCAATGGCAATGCCCTAATTCTAATCCTAAAATTGTGGAGACATGGAGACTTACTCTATCGATTGTTATCTGGAATATCTGGAAAGAGCGTAACAATAAGATTTTTAGGGATAAAAGGGCTATTCCTAAAGTGGTGGCAGGTAAAATTTTTAGGAGTATTTTTGAATGCCTCTATGGTACTGATCATGGACCTGCTGCTAAAGATGACTTCAAAGATAGGTGGAACCTCTCTACCACTACTACCAGCAAGGAGACAGGAAGAGAAGGTCTTATTTGGTGTTTTCCTCCTCAGAGGTGGATTAACGCTAACTTTGATGGGGCCTCTAAAGGGAATCCGAGTAAAGATGGATATGGGGGCATTGTTAGGAATTTTGCTGGAAGTTGTTTAAAGGCGGTGGCTGGTCCTCTGGGGAATCAAACTAGCCATTTTGCCAAAGCCTCAGCTGCCCTGAACACCTTAATTATAGCCAAAAATCTTAATTATGATAAATTATGGCTTGAGGGAGATTCGTTTAATATTATTAAGTGTTTAAAGGGTGAGTCAGAGCCTTCTTGGTCTATTAAAAATATCATCATGAAAGCTAGGGAGATCATTGCAAGTTTTAAAGAAATTATTATTCAACATGCCTTCAGAGAGAAAAATAGTGTAGCAAATTGCTTAGCAAATATAGGGGTTAACTCTGACTCCCAATCGATCTGGCACGAGGATGATCTCAATTTAAACACTAAAGAGTTCCTTAGAAAGGACTGTTATATGGGGAGAGAAGGACAACATAATCATGACAGGTAAAAAGAATAATTTATGCCTTGATGGATAGGTCATCATTACTTGGCAAAGCGACAGATCTCCAACAATCTTTAATAATTTTCCACATGTTTTGTGGGTAACCCGGTTCAAAATTTTGAGCAACATCGGGAAAGAAGGACTTAGTTTGTAGAGAAACAAAGCAGATAGCCTGAATCCAAAGATGGGAGGAGACCTAAGGCAGGATGAACTAGACAACACGTCGACTTGGAAAGCGATGCCGAAAGCCTGGGTGAAAATGGAAAAGGGTTCTCTCACCAGCTTCATGGAGAAGCTTGTGGACTATGACAAAGGTAGGGTAAACCTCGCCATTTCCAAGATTTCTGAAAACTGGTCTAATGGCTCCTTTAAAATCTATGGAGTCAAGTTTAAGTTGGACGTTGGGCTCATATCTATTGTGACTGGCATGCCCCACACTGGGCTTAATTTCTTTCAAGACCTTAAAGTCTCCAACAACGCGGTCAATCTGTTCCCACGGAAAGAGAAAGAGAGGGTTAAAATTGGAAAAGCCACTGGGGGCTACTACGAAGCTGCAAATATCAAGAAATTGTGGGGCTGGGTTCTGAGTGCAATTATGGATTACATCATGGTTGAAGGCCATTTCTCTAGGGCCCACACCTACCACTTTGTTCTCTTAAACCATTTCAGACACGACAAAAAGGTATCCCTGCCCTACTACCTTTTTAGGTCCCTTTCCAGGTCCCTCAATAAACATAGGAATAACCCTTCCAGCTCGATTCTCCATTGTGGGATTTTGCTGCTCATCTATGAGCATTGCAAAACCCTCACCTTGCTAGAAAATAAGAGGATTTCCGCCTCTCTGGGTAAGAGAAAGATGGAAGGAGGAGACTCCAGCAAGGAGAAGGTGTCCTCTAGCAAAAAAAGGAAAAGTGCCCCTAGGTTGGAAATAGAGGAAATTGAAAAGGAAAGCAATGGAATGGAGATGGATGACTCCAACGGTGAAGACAGCTGGAATGATGAGGAGCTAGGTAATGAGGAAGAAAGTGGTGATAATGAGTCTGGTCATGAAAGCCCTATCCTTAGTGGTTGCCCTGGTAAGGACAACAACCATCCGATGGAGGAAGTGGATTTCAAGGATAATGAGGAAGCTGATGTGAATTTTGAGAGGGAAACGAACAAATATTCTGAGAAGGACCCGACTAAGGATAGGATTAGAAAGGATAAGGAAAGTGCGGGTAAAGGGTTAATCTTGGATAACCTCAAGAAACTCTCTAAGGCACGAATGGATTATGACAGATGGACCTATGAGCTCCTGAAGAACTTGGAAAAAAAGGGGAAAAATACGGATGAGAAGAGGGAGGATGAAAATAGAGAGCAGATAAACTGGAAGCAGAATATGGAGGATAAGGTTAAATCACTAGAAAATGGGAGAGAGGCGATGAAAAATCTGATGGGTGTTATCCCGAGTATCCTTTCTGCTGACACTAAAAACCTGGAGGATATCGCTAAGGTCTTTGATCATACCTACTCTCCAAAACCGGTTGTGGAACTTGACTTGGATGAAGAGACTTTCCAGACTGGTAGTGGTGATGCTACTCCGGTGGGTGGCACTATGAAGAGGACCAGGGCTAGTGTCAAGAAAGTTGTGGCTGCTTCTGCAAAGGATCTCCCTAATCTCAGGGATAACATCAAAGAGCTGCATGAAATTAGCAACACCCTGGCAAATGCCCTGGAAATAATCAACTAGTATCTCTTCTGGATTCTGGATGGCCTGCTGGCTTTATGGTGCTTTTTCTGATTTTCTTTGGTTTTCTGCGGGCTTTTTGTTGGACTGTTCCTTTTTGTATCTTGTCGCTTTTGCTATTTAAGTTCTTCTTGTAAAGGGTTTTGGGGCCCCTTCAAAACCTGCTTTTACCTTAATAAAAATATTGACATTTTAAAGTTCCTTAATCAATTAAGTATCTATAATATCTTTTTGAATTTCTCCAAAGCATCAAAAAAGTTTTAGTTGTTGGGGTTTCTTTTGAAGAGGGACATATTTGAACTATATGAGTTCTCACTTGGATGTTGCTTACATTAATCACACAAAGAATAAAATTGTTTTGTTCTATTATAGAGGAGGAAAATCAAACCACTACAAATGAAGGTTAGACTCCACAAGGACTCAAAATCCAACTCTCCACTAATCATATTTTGTTTGATACAATATGTTGATGAAGAAGGTTTCCTCCAGAATGACATTGACTCTGCAAGAGGGATAAATCATTACACCTATGACAATATTACTGATTGTCTTAGTAGGTATGAAAAGAGGAGTAAGCTCTCCATAGTATGACAAGTCATGAGGTGTGAATGATGTGTTAGTACTTTTAACCTTCTGACTTGGGGGATAAATCAAAGTGATGGTAACCATGTTCACACATGGTTAGTCACTCATTAGAGGAGAGGATGATGCAAAAATAAAATTAGCCAAATGTGGAGGAAAATGATCAGTGTAGATCTATAACTCATTATTTGTTTTATCAATATACTTATTTGACTTTTGTTTCTTATCTTTGACCTGGATGGTACTATTATCTATGTAGTCTTGGACTATATGTCTCAGATGCACATGATGCTTAGTATCATGCCCTGGTACATGGTGATATTGATAGAACTTAGAAGCATCATACCAGCAAGGGTATGTTCTATTTTTTAAGAGAGGTTGTATCTTAGGAAGCGTTACTAGGTTATCCTTTAATATAATTTTAAGAAAACATAGGTAATAACTTGATAGTTTAGTAAACACTTGATAGTGTTGAGGTTCCTATGTGCTCTTTTTATTTGCATGAGGAATTGTTATCAATTTAGCAATCAATTTGTTTTTCTTGGCCTCAGCCATGGAAGACAAAAATCCAAAGTTATCAACATAAGAATTTGAAATTGAAGCTCCAAATTGAGCAAACATGTGTTGGTAATTTGTGAGTGTAGTGTAAAGATAAGAGAAGGAAGGATAATTGTTTAAGGAAACTTTCTCCCTCTATGCTACTTGTAAGCTGGCGATGAACATCGATTGGAGATCACGATTGGGCAGGGTTTAAGGAATCTTAGAGGACATAGGCTGATATCTAGAAAAAAAATCTATAAGTTCCTCATTAGCTTGTTGCTTATATTGAATAAGGTTAGAAATAGTGCCCCTTATACTAGTGTTAGCATGAAATCTTTAGAGAAACAAATCCATGAACTAATCAAAATTTTGAATATAATGGTTAGGTAAAGCACTATACCATTCTAATGTGATTCCTCTAAGAGACCAAGATAATAGTTTGACCAAAATTTAAACTTGGTGGTGAAAACCATTATAGAGGGTAGTAAAAGAATATATGTGTAGATGAGGATCACCATCACCATTATATCTATCAAACTTAGGAATCTCAACCCCTTAGGGTAGGGGATCATTAAGGTTATGTAAAGTGAGAGGGCTGTGAAAATAATATGGGGGAAGTGATGAATGATTAGCATCATTAATATGTTGGCATTATGTTGTCATTGATGTTAACTGGTATAGCATGTTACCCATATAGAAGGACAACCAATATAAGAAAATAGTTGATGTGCAGTCATTGATGTCAACTAGTCTAGCAAGTTACCGGTATAGTCTATCATCGGTAAGGAGAGGATGTCAACTAGTAAGTGATGTGTTGATAGTGTATGGTTGCTAATTAGTGAGCATGTATACACATGGAGAAGATAAATCAGCAAAGTGTGTGGTTGCCAACCTGCAAGCTTATGACCAGTGTACAAGCAGGTTTAGCAAGATGCTTGGATGTTGATTGTGATGAAGAGGCAGAATGTTATCAAGAATCTCATCAACACTAGAGGAGAAGCATGTACAGGTCACCAGTATACTGTGTGGATGTCAATCAACATGACTCCCACTGGATAAAGATGTAGTCACCATTTGAAGAGATGACTGACATTGAATGTGCCCCAACTGGATCACTTGTGCTCGTTTGAAGATACGATGCTCAAACATGGAAGCCACATTGATGCAATGTCAGAAGAAGGTGGCAAGGATCCACTCCCACCGGTAAGTGGATCTTATCTCTTTTTATGGATAGAGTGCATCATAGTTCTCTGAGATAAGACATAAGAGTTAAAGGCAGGTGATTAAAGGATCACACTGGATCTATCAGTGAATCACAAAGATGCCTCAAGTGCATGAAATCAGAGATATACACTGGACTGCCAAAGAAGGCATATTGAGGTACCTAGATAGTTTAAGAGTGATGGGTTTGTCACTTAGACAAATAGGTCCGTCACCTTGACAAACCGGTTGAGAGGAGAATAGGTCAGATGAAGAAGAACACAAGTGAGTCTGCAGTCACAAACATGGAGTTGCCAAGATGAAGATGAAGGGTAGTGTTTCCATAGGTGCATAACATTTGAAGAATGAGGGAATGAAGTCATCCAAGGTATCACCGATGTGTAAACAAGAGAGTTATCCATTGCTAAACAGATCTACTGGTATCTGCAGTAGAGAAAGTAGATATACTATGTCAACCGGTGAGAGACCAAAGAGGAAAAGGTGAAAGGCTCTCACCTGATGAAGAGAAGTCCAAACATGATGGTTAACCAGAAAAGTAAGAGATATCGACAGATTTAGAGAACTGATAGAAAAGAAGGATCGGTTGTGTGTTGTTGGTTGATGACCAAGTCTATCCGACATAAATGTCTTTGCTGAGATGGATACCGACAAAGATACCACGTGGAGTTGAGGTGGCATGCATGCATAGGATGATGAAAGTGTTGTCGATGAGGTAGGTGGTAACTAGTCGACATTAATATTGATAGCGTGTTTCACGGGTCAAAGAGAAGAAGAGTGTGACTTGAGACTGATCAAAGGACAAATATTTGATTTTGATGACTTCATGATCGAGGCCGAGTGTCCAGATGCTGATCAGGGTAGGTGAAGCTATCTGCATGATCGCTTCATAGGTGTTTGACAAGTGCAGACCATAGAAAGAGTCATATTTGTTAAATTTATCAAACATGTATTGGAGGAAGTGTGATTGGTTGAGTTGATTGATCCGTTGTAGAAGGTAAATCTCTGGAATGAGATATGATTGGATTTGGTTTTCCTCGAGGTCAATGAAGAAACCCTAACTACCTAAAGTTTGAATTAGTTTTTGGTGGGAAGACTTGTTCGAAAAATATGCAAGTCAAGATCGATGATATCTACTGCTGAATATAGTGTGGAGCTATTGGTGAAGAAGAAAAAATTAGTCAAGTGCTCAACAAGAAGAAGAAGAGACTGAGTGTGAGAAAGAACAGGGTCAAAGAGCTCAACCAACAATAGTGTGGCAACTGATAGTTTGCCTTTGAGTTTGAGAGAGCAGTATACCAGTGATGACTGAACCGACAGAGAAGAGGCAAAGAGGATTGCAAAAAAGAGAAGAGAACAGTGAGAAACATAAGAGAACTGGTAAGCTGAGAATCGACAGTAATCAGATAGTGAATATTTGACCGAGTAAAGAAAACCGGTGGTGATAAGCAACAATGTAACAGAGAGGAAGGAGAACCAGAAGAGAGAATAAATAGTAAAGAAGAAGAAGAGGCTGAATAGGTAAGGTTGCGACATGAGATAAGGTTGCAGTAGTGAGAGGGTGAGCACAAAACAACATTGAATTGGATAGAGGATCTGGTGAAGAGATTTGCAGAAGTGTTACAAGGTTCATTTGTAACAAGGCTATTACTTTTGTAATTGATGATGTTAATTGAAGATCACTGACTTGGAGCTCGGTGCTCCTTGGGTTGGTCCCCTAAATCAGGGGTTGGTGCTCCTTGGGTTGGTGCCCTAAACATTGTAATGAGATTTCCATTGTGAGGCTGGATTGGACTAATAGACTCCAACAACATTTCTCACTGAGTTTTTTCCCATTTTGGGGTTTCCTCATACATCTGGTGTTATGTGATGTGCCCTTGTGTGTGATTGCATTATGTAATATCTCTTTATCCTACCGACATGTTAACTTAGCTTTAATGTGTTAAACGATAGTCATTCTTAGTGTTAATTGGGTAGGAATTGGATACCACTGATTCACCCCCCCCTCTCAGTGGCATATTGTGTCTAACAATTGGTATCAGAGCCTATGTTCCCGGTTGATAAGCTTTCTCCAACTTGGGTAGACTCTGGCTTAAGGAAACAATGGTCTATTTAGTGTCAATTCGAGCTTCGGTATTTGATGGTTCAAACTATTCCATTTGGTATTGTAGAATCGATGTCTACCTTTTCTCTTTTGGGTATGATGTCTGGATGTCTATTGTAAATGGTCTCCCTAGTCATGCCAGTCCTCCCACCGGCCTTGAAGCAGAAAGAAGATCTAGATGCAATGAAGAAACCATGAAAGCTATATTCAGTGGACTGTCCAGTGATGTTTCTTCAAAAGTGGATAAGTGAAGCTCAACAAAGAGCTTGTGGGATAGATTGAAGAAAATCTATGGTAATGAGCCTACCACTGCTGGATCAGATTGTGAAAGCAAGAAGGACAATGCAACATATATATGTGTAGGTATAGAAGGCGGATCAGTCAGTAGTTGCAGTAATGATGATGAAGAAACTCATCTTTTCATGGCCCAAGAGATAGAAAGTGAGGAGCACACATCTGAAAGTGATAAGGCAAATATATCCCACCGACAAGATGTGTTTGGCAGTGATAGTGAAAGTGAAGAAGAAGAAGAAGTAGAAGTAGATCTAGAAGGAGAACTTGTAACTGCACTTGAGGAGCTTAGTAGAGTGAGAAATGAATACAAGTTATTCAAGAATGCTGTAGTTGTGGAACAGAACCGGTTGATCAGATGCCTTGAAGAATCTGAGAAGTGTATCTCAGAGTTTAAGTCTCAACAAGAAAGCACCAAGGAGTACCAGTGTAATGATCTAGCATTTGAGCTAGAGGTAAAAGATAAAGAATATCTGCAACTAGTAGGAGAAATGGAGATTCTCTGAAATGACCTTGAGAAATGTCAAGATGAGCTCAAGGTAAGAATCCAGTTTGATGGCAGTAGTGATGCCTTGGAAAAATTGTTGAAAAAGAAAAAGCATGCAAAGGATACTAGTGGATCAGGTAGTGGTGCCGGTGAATCCTCCACCAACAAGAATGTCCCCCACAGTGAGATTTTGTTTGTCTCCTCAGATAACAGGGGTTAGACCTTCATAGTTAGAAATACTCCCTGAAAGAAGGTTGATCTAACCACAACCAGTGATGACATGAAGACAAGGATGAAGACCAGTACTACAAGAAGGAGGAACAATGCAGATCCCAAAGGAAAAGGGAAGATGGGAGAAGACAACTTCACCGGAAGTAAGAACATGAGAAGACAACAAAGAAGACCTCCTACTCATAGAGGACAAGGAAATGCTACCACCAACAAGATAAAGTAGGTGTAGGAAAAGAAGATGAAATATTCAGATGGAAGAATTGCTCAGCATGAACAACCTAGGATCCATCCTCAGAGAAGGAGAAATGGATAAGCCAGACTGGTAAGATCTCCCCATGCTTTGCACAATAAGTTTGTAAGTTATAAATCTTCCTTCTTTGGTTATTGCTTTGCATATAATGGTCATGACCATAGGGCAGAAGAATATAGAAAGGGATCTAGAGGGAAATATCTAGGATCTCATAGATATCATGTTAGGATTCCCACAGATACTGAGGGGGAGGGGGGGGGGGGGTGAATCAGTATCTAACCAGTTATAAGATTTTCTTAACTTAAAACATGTAGAGCATATTAATACTGTGTACTGGTAAACAAAAAGTAATGCAATAAACATAGACAAAAGCAACAACATGAAAAACACACCATAACACAATATTTTAACGAGGAAACCCGGTGTGGGAAAAACCTCAGTGGGATTTGTGACCCACAATATTCGCTTACTGGCCAATAAGAGAATATTACTGCTACAAGAGGGGCCTGCACATGTAGGAAGGTCAAGTGCCTAGAGCTCACTGTTCAATTACAAAATGGGAAGTCACACTGACTTAAAAAATGGATTATATAAATCTAGTGTCTTGTACTGCTTCAAAATAGCATCTATAATGCCAGATCCAACACCGGTTTCTGCTCTGCTTCTTACATAAACCCTTAACCTATATTTCGCATAATAGGCCTACCTTATTTCACCTAATTATATTCCTGTATCCTTCTCTAAGTATTCTACAATGATCTCTCTTACATAGGAGTCATTTTACAAATTGCCAAGTTGGCTTACAATGATTTTTTTCAATAATAAACAAAATATATTAACAATAAAATTCCCGTCGGCTTTTGTGCCGGTATGCTTCCTTTCACTACCGGTGCTGGTGGTTTGAGTGCCGGTGTAGAGACTGATCTTGCTAGTGCTGGTGGAATGCCTTGCCGGTGTCATAGGATTGTAAGGTTGCCATCAATGACAAAACCTTCAATCACCTACAATGTCTCATTGGAGTGTGCATATGTCAACAATCTCCCCCTTTGGCATTGATGGCAACACTCATGAGAAAATTCAAAAAGTGTATCCAAAACTTGTAATCCAAAAATTGTGTACCAAAAATATGTGAGCTCCCCCTGAGCAGATAAGTCTTTTGCTGATTATTTTCTCATACTACTACTCCCCCTTTGGCATCAATGACAAAGGTTGTCAAAGTGTCAATAGAGTTGTAGTTTTCTATCTCAACCTTGTAACTGGGTGGTTACAATTTGAAAAAGATCTACGAAAACCAAATTTATGCTTTCCAAAAACTTCTTACTATCTTTTATTGCTGCCTCTATTCTTTGAACTGTACCGGTGAGGTGCTGCATATGCTCTGCCAGTGTTTTCTATCCTTGTACTAGTGCCTCAGATATTTCCTTCCTCAGGGATGCTAGATAGTCCAGTCTTGGACTTAGTCTTAATCTCAGATTCTTAGCCTTGTTTATTATTCTCTCCTTTTCTCTCTCTAGATTTAGTAATTCTTCCTCAAAACTAGTTAACTTTTGCTCAAAAAATGATAATGCATTAGGTGAATTAACAAAATTGTCAGCAAGTTTATTAATTTCCTCATGTATCTTGCTCATTTTCTTGTCTATGTCAACTGTTAAAAAGTTTGTCTTACAAGTGTCTTTGTACAAAGTTTTGAACTCCTTGAGTGTGCTGCATAGTTCTGGTAGAAGTGTGTCGAACTTCCTTATACACTTCTTTATTTGTTCCTCAAAGAATTTCTGTTTTTCCTTTTCTAACCTCTCTTTGAATGCTTCCTCCTTTATTTGTTCAACTGTCACTGTGTTGTCAGTAATGTACTTAGACAAAGTGTCGAGTTGGCTCAATGAATCCTTATTATCTACATTGCATTTTGGAGCTATCATCTTCAAAAATGGAATTGTGTTAGCTTTATATGCCTGTGAACTACAATTTGTTATTTTCTTAATGGAGTCCAAAAGAACTTCGGTTATATTTGTTGATTTAAATCCTTCAGTTGAAGAGCTAACATTCTGAATTCCGCCAGTGGGAGCAATATCCTTGCTTATAGTGACCTCTAGTAGGTCAGTCCGTGTTTCCATTTCCTTAAGCAAAGGTTTTTGTTGTTCTCCTGTTGCCGGTGGCACTGTTTCCACATGAACCTGTTGCTGTTCCGGAGCCTGTTTCTTTGCTTGTCTCTCTGTTTGTTGATATGTTGGAGTCTCTATTTTCCCATCTACCAGTTTACCTTCAGTGTTATCAATGCTGTTAGCTATCGGTGGATCACTAGCCATATCTATGTTACCGGTTGTGTCATTGTCTATCATAATGTTGACCTTTTGAGTATCAACATCAACTGTGTATAAGACCTTAGGATTAGGATTTGTATCCTCTATATCCATACTCATTTGCCGGTTGATCTTTAGTTGTTGTTACCGGTGGAGTAATCAGAGGCTGTGGGGATAAGTTATCTCTTATTTTGATACTAGGAGGTCCACCAACCTTTCCTTTACCTTTCAAACAAGAACCTTTGTTGTCTACCGGTGGTGCCTTGCTTCTGTAGAATTTTGCAATATGTCCAATCTTGTTACAAGCATAACAAGTCACATTATTTTTCTGAATAGCCTTTCCATAACCTATGCCGGTTTGTGTTCTACATTGATTAGATAAGTGTCCAAATCTTCCACAAACATAACATCTCACATTCATTCTACAATTCTCAGAGTTATGACCAACTTTGTTGCATTTTGAACATTGACCAGTGGGTACATTGGTATTCTGATAATTTGTAGATCTACATTGATTTGCTCTATGACCATACTTGTTACAGTTAAAGCATTTGCCATTGAATTTATAAGCAGTAGGTTGTCTTACCGATTTGCTATGATCCTGTGTGTTTGCAGTACTGAAGCTTTCACCAACTTCAAAGCCAATTCCACAAGTGTCACCTTTAGGTTTTTGATTCTTCAGCAAGTTACCAAGTTCTTCTGAGCTTTTCTTGAATTTCTCTTTATGTTGATTTGCATTATCTAGTTCTCTTTCTAAGACTTCTTTCTGCCTCATCAGTTCATTTGAGTCATTCTGTGTGTGCATCAGATCTGTCTTCAACAAATAATTTTCATAGCTAAGTCTTGTGTTCTCATTTGTAGCATCACTTAGTCTTCTAGTCAAATTTTCTTCATTCTTCTTTCTATCTTCAATTTCTTTACAAAATCTCATAGTCATATCCCACATCTCATTCTTTTTTGTCATGTTCTCTTGCTTCAGCTTATTTATCATATCATTAAGAGTTTCTTTTTCATCATTCTCATTTTGCATCTTTTCGCAAAGTTCTCTTCTCTTGTTTCTTGAAATAGTAAGATTTTCTTGAAGTGCTTGAATGATATCCTGAGCAACCTTTAGATCATCTTCAAGTTTGATATTTTTCAAATTTTTTGCATCATAGTCTGAGAGAGCTCCTTCAAGTTGCTTCATCAAGTTTTCCATCTCTACCGGTGTCAAGATCTTCCTCAAGCTGTTAGGCTTTTGAAAATAGAGGAGCAAGCTCTGATACCAATTGTTAGGATTCCAATAGATACTAAGAGGGGGGGGGGGGGGTGAATCAGTATCTAACTGGTTATAAGATTTTCTTAACTTAAAACATGTAGAGCATATTAATATTGTGTACCGGTAAACAGAAAGTAATGCAATAAATAGAGACAAAAGCAACCACATGAAAAACACACCATAACACAATATTTTAATGAGGAAACCCAGTGTGGGAAAAACTTCGATGGGATTTGTGACCCACAATATTCGCTTACTAGCCAATAAGAGAATATTACTGCTACAAGAGGGGCCTGCACATGCAGGAAGGCCAAGTGCTTAGAGCTCACTGATCAATTACAAAATGGGAAGTCTCACTGACTTAGAAAATGGATTATATAAATCCAGTGTCTTGTACTGCTTCAAAATAGCATCTATAATGCCAGATCCAGTACCGGTTTATGCTATGCTTCTTACATAAACCCTTAACCTATATTTTGCATAATAGGTTTGCCTTATTTCGCCTAATTATATTCCTCTATCCTTCTCTAAGTATTCTACAATGATCTCTCTTATATAAGAGCCATTTTACAAATTGCCAAGTCGGCTTACAATGATTTTTCAATAATAAATAAAATATATTAACAATAAAATTCCTGTCGGCTTTTGTGCCGGTATGCTTCCTTTCACTGCTGGTGCCGGTGGTCTGAGTGCCAGTGTAGAGTCTGATCTTGCTAGTGCTGGTGGAATGCCTTGCTTGTGTCATAGGATTGTAAGGTTGCCATCAATGACAAAAACTTCAATCACCTACAATGTCTCATTGGAGTGTGCATATGCCAACATATCATGCATATGAAAAAAATGTATCAAGGAGTAGATGAATGCATATCCCCTCTCATGGTTATACAAACAATGTTTGTTGTAACTGCAATAGATATGGCCATAGAAGTTATGAATGCAGGAAGAAGAACTCACAGTTCTATGGCAACTAGTGGAACAATCATGCTTAGTATAGTAGAAGTTATAGAAGATATGAGCAGCAAGGACCTACATGGAAAAAGATGAGAAGTGTACCTGCACATGCAAGGAATCCATGGAGACTAACAACTGACTATAATGGCATGATCAAAAAAGGCAGAGAAAACTGGTATGATAGAAGGTTCCCCAATCATGGGATTGGCATGGATGCTGTGTGCTACTATAGAACTACTTCTGGTTATGATGCAAAATCTGAAAAATGTAAGAATCTATCAGCAGAAGAAGAAACCTACTCCAAAGACTGCAAATGAGAAAAGGGAAGAAAACCAAATGGTATGGAAGAAGAAGAAGCAAGAAGATGTAACCATGGACGAGCACTGTGCATTCAATGCATAGGTGATATCTCATAAGGCTTAAAGGGGATGCATGACCTTAGGGGGAGTAGTACACCAACCTTATCATTCACCCCCTTAGTAGAAGAGGACACATGGAAGAACAGGATGCTAGCAGTAAGAAAGAAGAAAATGAGATGGTAAGTGTGTATAGTAGCTACTTTATCTACACACCTACTTATGAAAGATGGATCAGTACTGCATGTGTCAATGGATGGGAAATTTGCAATTGGGAACATATGCAAATCGACACAAGAAGTCAAGATTTATAGGAAGGGGCTCCGGTAGTGATGATGGACCGGTACAAGAAACCGGTATGGGCAGGATGTTACTGGTATGAATGCTAACAAGTATTTGTAGGTTATGTAAGACAATGAGGTTCAAGATCATTACATCAACCTCGATAACATGGAATGAGGAGTTTATGTCTCAGGTGGTGCTGATGAAGACATGAATGACATATGTTGGCTCGGTTGTTGATTATGTATGCATGCATCCTTTTAGGACTAACCGGTTTGATTTATAGTAGGATGATGATATTGTATGGCATTATGTACTCCTAGGATCATGTCATAGGTTGTGGTAGATATAATGGAGCTGATAGATCATTAGATTGATCACATATGGATAACTCAACCAATATAAGGAAAATATTGGAGCTCTGATTTTGAACCTAACAAGCAATGAGGTCCTGAGATGTATGAATCAGGGGGAGTTCAAGTGCTCATGATGCAAAACTGACATGCTCGAACTTATGGGTGTATCGGCTGCATTAACTACAAAAGATGGAAATTGCTGTACGAATACCCAAGATAATTTCATGATTACGGGTATCCACTTTCCCAATTGGTAGCACTCATAGTACAATCACATTTGATTGTTAAGAACAATCGATATCAGATGGGAGTGTTGCACTTTGATCGACAACCGGTGTATGTTTCCTCCATTTCAAATTGTCCTATGAATTGAGAGGATGCAATGCATGATGGTCAAAGGAGGAGAAGCATCCAGTAGAGAAAAAGGGAGAGAGAAAACTATGTCAATGCTCGGTAGACACAAGGAGAAGAGAAACCCTGTTAGTGCCCTTTGCAAATTTTTGTCAAAGGGGGAGAAAGATTCTGTATTATGTTAGATACTACATGTGTTGACATCAATGCCAAAGGGGGAGATTGTTGGCATTGTGTTGTCATTGATGTCAACCGATATAACATGTTACCGGTATAGAAGGACAACCGGTATGGGAAAATAGTTGATGTGCAGTCATTGATGTCAACTAGTCTAGCAGGTTACCGGTATAGTCTATCATCGATAAGGAGAGGATGTCAACTAGTAAGTGATGTGTTGACAGTGTATGGTTTCTAACCGGTGAGCATGTATAAACATGGAGAAGATAAATCAACAAAGTGCGTGGCTGCCAACCGATAAGCTTATGACCAGTGTACAAGCAGGGTGAGAAAGATGCTTGGATGTTGATTGTGACAAAGAGGCCGAATGTTATCAAGAATCACATCAAAATCGAAGGAGAAGTATGTATAGGTCACCGGTATACTTTGTGGATGTCAATCAACAGGAATCCCACCAGATAAAAATGCAATCACCATTTGAAGAGATGACTGAGAGTGAATGTGCCCCAACTAGATCACTTGTGCCTGTTTGAAGATATGCTGCTCAAATAGGGAAGCCACATTGATGCAATATCAGAAGAAGGTGGAAAGGATCCACTCCCACCAGTAAGTGGACCTTATCTCTTTTTATTCATAGAGTGCAACATAGTTCTCTGAGATAAGACATAAGAGTTAAAGGCAAGTGATTGAAGGTTCACATCAGATCTACTGATGAATCACAAAGATGCCTCAAGTGCATGAAATAAAAGATATACACTAGACCGAAAGAGAAGGCATATTGAGGTACCAATACAATTGAAGAGTGATGGGTTTGTCACTTAGACAAATAGGTCTGTCACCTTGACAAATTGGTTGAGAGGAGAACCGGTCAGATGAAGAAGATCACAAGTGAGTCTGCAGTCACAAACATGGATTTGTTGGGATGCAGATGAAGGATAGTGTTGCCACAGGTGCATAAAAGTTGAAGAATGATGACATGAAGTCATACAGGGTATCACCAGTGTGTAAGCAAGAGAGTTATCCACTGGTAAACATATCTACCAATATTTGCAGTAGAGAAAGTAGATATATTGTGTCAACCGGTGAGAGACCAAAGAGGAAAAGGTGAAAGGGTCTCACCTGATGAAGAGAAGTGCAGACATGATGGTTAACCAACAAAGTAAGAGATACCGACAGGGTTAGAGAACTAACAGAAAAGAAGGACCGGTTGTGTGTTGTTGGTTGGTGACCAAGTCTAGCTGAGACAAAGGTCTTTGCTAAGATGGATATCGACAAAGATGCCACATGGAGTTGAGGTGGCATGCATGCACAAGATGATAAATTTTTTTTTGGTGAGGTAGGTGGTAACTGGTTGACATTAATGTCAATAGCATGTTTCATGGGTTGAAGAGCAGAAGAGTGTGGCTCGAGACTAATCAGAGGACACATATATGATTTGATGACTTCATGATCAAGGTCAAGTGTCTAGGTGATAATCAAGGTAGGTGAAGCTATCCGTATGATTTCTTCATAGGTGTTTGAAAAGTGCAGAACGTAGAAAGAGCCGTGTTTGCTAAATTTAGCAAACATGTATTGGAGGCAGCATGATTGGTGGAGTTGATTGATCCATTGCAGGAGGTAAATCTCTAGAACGAGATCTGATTGGATTTGGTTTGCCTCGAGGTCGATGAAGAAACCCTAACAGCTTGAAGTTTGAATTGGTTTTTGGCAGGAAGACTTGTTTGAAAAATATGTAAGTCAAGATCGATGATAGCTGCTGCTGAATATAGTGTGGAGCTGCTGGTGAAGAATAAAAAATCAGTCAAGTGCTCAATGAGAAGAAGAAGAGATTGATTATGAGAAAGAACAAGGTCAAAGAGCTCAACTGACAACAGTGTGGCAACCGATAGTTTGCCATTGAGTCTGAGAGAGGAGTATACCGGTGGTGACTGAACCGACAGAGAAGAGGCAAAGAGGATTGCAAAAAACAGAAAAGCACAGTGAGAAACAAAACAGAACCTGTAAGATGAGAACTGACAATAATCAGATAGTGGATATCTGATAGTAAAGAAGACTGATGGTGATAAGAAACAATGTAACAGAGAGGAAGGAGAACCAGAAGAGAGAAAAACTGACAAAGAAGAAGAAAAGGCTAAACTGGTAAGGTTGCAGTAGGAGATAAGGTTGCAACATTGAGAGGGTGAGCAGAGAACCGACAGTGAATTGGATAGAGGATCCAGTAAAGAGATTTGTAGAAGATTTACAAAGTTCATTTGTAACAAGGCTATTAATTTTGTAATTGATGATATTCTTTAAAGATCATTGAGTTGGAGCTCGGTGCAAGGGTTGGTGCTCCTTGGGTTGGTGCCCTAAACATTGTAATGGGATTTCCATTGTGAGGATGGATTGGAGTAGTAGACTCCAACATCATTTCTCACCGAGGTTTTTCCCATCTTGGGTTTTCCTTGTACATCTGATGTTATGTGACGTGCCCTACTGTGTGATTGCATTGTGCAATATCTGTTTATCCTACCGGCAGGTTAACTTAGCTTTAGTGTGTTAATCAGTAATCATTCTTAGTGTTAATTGGGTAGGAATTGGATACCACTGATTCACCCCCCCTCTTAGTGGCATATTGTGTCTAACATAATAAGGTTTGTGAGTTGTTGTAGTTACCCCATATTCTATAATATGGTATTGAGGACTAGATTGCAAGGCATATGAGGGAGAGACAAATTACCCATGCCAACAAATAATTGGGTAGCACATAAATTTCCAATACCAACATGAGCACCAACACTAGCACCAACTATAAAATCATGAAAAATGAAATTGGTGGCAATAGATTTAGGAGGAAAAATGGTATAACCTAAGGGAGTTTGAGAAACATTGATGCTAGGAATTGCATTTCCAAATAAAGGATCGATGGTAGTCCTGTATCAACCATGTGAGCCAAGACCCCAAGAATTTTGAAACCCAACTAAGGATTAGTGATGTTAAACTAAGTATCTTAAGGCTTAGGTACATTGAAAGGGACATGAGACTCTACAATCATAGTCAATTCCCTAAACACTTTAAGGTGCTTACAATTTGATATAAGTATGTATCTTAGATTACTATTAATAGAACCAACTTGAGGGAGGACATTATTGTGATTAAGAAAACCTTTGAAATGTCTTAGGTTATCCTTAAGGGGTTGAATCTAATCAAATGGAACCATGAGAGAAGACTCATTATCCACATGAGGAGACACATGAGGGGTATTCATAGTAGTGTCATGCTAAAAATTCAATTGATAACCAAATGTAGGTGAACTTACTAACCCAAAAGCTAGAGGAAAAGATTGAGAAGTGAAAGGATCAATAGGATCCACATTCCTCGAGGATATCAAACCTAATCTTGTGGGATTGTAATGATTGGGAGGAATGTTTGGTATTAAAATTATTTTTACAATGATCCCCAGAGAAGTCTAGGTTGTAAATCTCATTAAAGAGCTTCACAATACTCTAAAAACCTTAAGAACAAGCAAGAAAAAGGAAGACAATAAATTTTTGTTGTTTTAAGTTTTAAATGGATTTTGTAAAAGTTTTTGACAAGTTTTAATCAAATGAAAGTTCATGTTAGGTTCACTAAATTGTAGAGGAAAAATTAACCACTATGAAGAGAGGTCAGACCCCATGAGGACTTGAAATCTAACTCTGCATTTTGAGAAAATCTTCGAGGTACCAAAAACTTTGACTTTTATCACTTAGAAGAGAAATGTATGTGTAACTGCAATTTAATTATAGGTAAAAATATTTGGACCACATAGGTAGAAAATATAGGTTACAAGGACCACCTAGACAAATTTGTATGCTCTCTGTCCAGGATGCACAAGCGGGTTGAGGATGAAGTGCAGTGAAAAAATATCCTATAGTGACGAGGTACAAAAATTCATAACAAAAGGTGTTAGATAACTAGTGTCTAGGTTTTGAGTGCTAAATATGGTGAAATGAAATAACAGAAAGCTAATGGGGCAAGCCAAATTAACAGAAAGACAAAAAATATAAATAAATACTTACAACGGGTCCTTAATGTGAAGTGTCCAACCAAAGAAACAATATCCTTTGATAAAAATTACACAAATAAGACCAAGAACAAAATGTTTGAGGTAGCTTTGTTTAGAGGTTTGCCACAATCAAACCCTCATTTTGGTGTTTCCACCTCCATAGATAACCCAAAGACGAGATTGTGATAAAAATGATAGTAGAAATGCATCAAGAAAAATATGATGAATGATATGCTAAAATAAAGACAATGATAAAGTAATCAACTCGAAAAGAGTTACCCTCCTTTCAACATTAGAAGCAAAAAAGTTTGCAAGGATGAATGGAACAACAAACTCTAAATCAGAAAAGCTTTAACAATAGTGGAATATAGTGATCTAGTATGCTGTGAAAATGACGTAGAAAGATTCATGAATGCTAAAGAGATAAATTTTGATTAACCAGAGAGCAATAGAGAGTCATCTAGATGCAAAATAAGTTCTAAAAAAGATAATATGAAAGGACTAGAAGTCATCCTAACATCGACGCGACCCCCAAAATGCATTAAACTACCAAAATAAAAAGTGTAATGTCCTGAGGACCACCTTCAGTTGTAGATATTCACGGGATAAATGCACAACATAGAAATATCCTTGGCATACACATGTTCATGCATTAGTTGAACCAAATGGTTGGGAGACTAAGCATGATATATGGCAAGGCAATTTTATGGTATGAAAGTTCAATTATTTTCTTTAATTTGACTAAATCATAGGCTTTTTATGATGTGAAATTGTATCGGGTGCAATTTACAACGCTACATCTACAATGATTGTTGGTTGTTGAGGTATGCTATTATTAGGATTGGGAGCATGTTGGGATTGAATTAAGGTTGAATAACTTGTTAATTGATATTTGCAACTAAGGGTTGGGTTGGACCAAGCATCACAACTTGGGGTTTATTCCCATATCCTCTTTGTCATTGATTTGGCTAAGGAATTCATGATTATTGATATTGATTTTAATTTCACCATTGAGCAGCATTCCATGTGAGCATAGTCCATCCACGTGGACCCAGACATTTCCCATGGTGCTTGAACTTGTGAGGGGGCATTGGTAAGGGGGGTGTAACTCATTGTCTAGACCATGGATTTTGTCTCCAATTTTGAAGTGCTCTAGGATCATATTGTCTAGGGTATGCATTTAAATTGAGATTAGTTTACCCCTATCCAATAGAATTAAGTTCCTCTTCAACTTGAGGAACTCTTTTCAAAAGGATTTTGATTTAAGAGAGTAAGCTACATGTGCTAGTGGCATGGTGGCATGTTTCTTTTTACAGATTCTACATAATTTGGGTTGGTTATGTAGTATAGTAAATTGTATCTGTCTATGTAATTTCACACTCTATTTAGGCCCCTACTTTAGTGTTCTTTTTCCTAGATCATTTAAAGCCTATTTGGTCCATATTATACTTTAACCCTAATTGTTAATCTTAAAATTCAATTATCATCAAATACTTAAATTAGGACCAAATCTAGCATCAAAAATCTCGACACTCATGACTTCCTTTCAAAGGTGCTATTTTGGTTGGACCTAGATGCCCAACACAAGTGTCTTGCTAAAATTCCTCAAAATTATAGCCAATACAAGTGTTGACATTCAAAATTGTAAATATGGTTTCAATTTTAGTACTTGATCCATTTATGTTGACTTTTTAAAATTAAAAATACCTTGTGAACCCTATATAAAGCACTACTTATATCACTCATGTTGAGCTTTTTAATTGCAATTGAGGTTGGAATACTAATTCGCAACTTAGGGATTTTATCCACACTAAGCAACCCTTCATGAACTAGAAGGTACATTTAATTATCAACCCAAGGATGTGAACTTGAAATGAGACAACACTGTATATGCACTATAAAAGCATTCTAATCTATTGTATTAGTTGTGTATAGAAAATAAACTCAAAATAATAAACTAAATTGAAAACATGACAATGCTGGAAATAAAACTAACTACATAGTAGTGGTTGCAGGAAGACTAGTTATTTGCAACAACAATGGCTGTAGGATGACTGGTTATTCGCAACTGCAGTGGCTGTAGGATGACTGATTATTTGCAACAATAGTGGCTGCAGGATGACTGGTTATTTGCAAGAATAGTGGCTACATGACGACTGTTCTAAAACTAGTGAAATCAAATATGCTGAAAATAAAACCTATCATAACCAACTCACTAATTAAAGTAAAGCATAATGAATAAAAATATAAACTACGATGAAATCACAGTTCCTCAAGTGGCCTTTGCTTGAGTTGCTTCAGTTTGTCATTAGCATTCCATCTTCAATAGATAAGCTTCAATGCTCAAATAATATTCTTATTGCAAATCAAATATTACATGGACATGTATCAGACTTGCTGATTGAATATGAACACTACTAACAAGACTCAATAATAACTGGATATTCTCTAAACTACTATCAACACTACTTTCAACACTACTTTCAACACTACATTCAACACTACTTTCAACACTACTTACTCACAACTCAACACAATCTTAGATTTATGCTTGAGGCTTGAGAGTTGAAGTAATTAAAAAATCAACAAATTATTACAAATGCCATTTTTTCTGTGACAAAAGGAGATGACTTATTCAATTCATGACTGATAATAAAGATTAAACTAACAAGAGTTGAGAGAGTTCTAATCATCTTCGAACTCTACAACTATAAAGTACAGTCATGGTTGAACATGTGTACAAAACATGTTATTATTATTTATGAATCATCAAATATTGTTTCCACAAGATTCTCCAATATTACTTCACTCTAATAACTCCAAATAAACGAACTCATGAAGAGGTAGAAGAGTCCAAGTTGAATTAGAACTCAATCCTTAACTGCTGCCTAAAATCTGCTAGTTTGTCTCAGTCAACTTCTGGTGAATGCTTCTCATTAACTATTGCGAATTAGATCAAATGGTTTAAACCCTTTTTATATCTCCTTTTAATATTTCCATATCATTTTTAAAATCTGAATTTTGTTAAGAAATGAGTGAGATATGCCCATTTTACTGAAACTAGTCTTTTGACTTTTTTTGCACTTTCAGTCAACTGCTAGACCTGTCAATTGCCAAGTTGCTCCTCCTTTCTTCTAGCTATATGAACGAATCAAATCACTCAAAAACAAAATTTAATTATTTTTAAGTAATTTACATTCAATAATAACTATTTATTATAATATTTTATCATCATTTATCATCAACTAGCTAGACACACATATGCATATCAAATATCATTAATCCTAGTTGATGCTTCACAAAACCAAGGTAATGTATGAAAATTACTTGGAAGGACATTATAAACATGAGGTAATGCATTAAATAATATGGTCAATTTATAGGCTCATCAACTCATAAAGTCTAATAAATTTTAAGTGACAATTCAAGTGGCCTTATGATCAAGCAAGCATTCAAATATAAGTTTTCAATGTATTAATTACAAAACTCTACATTCAAGCATAATTTTATGTTTCTCTTGTTTTGTTATCATGTTATTGTGTTAAAACACTTTCAAGAATTGTCTAATGAGAATTTCATCACCACCTTTTATGTGAAAGTCTATGAGAGGGTTTCATACCTAACATGTAATCATTTTATTTTAAGATCTTCATTATTGTTTAGCCTTTATCCTCCTTAAGACAAGTTCTCTTTTGAATTAATCATAATTTTTGTGGAGGTGGGAACACCAACATGGGCTTGACACAAGAAATTCCCTATACAACACAACCATTCTTCCCATTTTTTCGTATGTGCAGGCTCACATATGACAACAAAGTGCTATAGACAAGTAGAGAAGACAATGATAGATAGTCCTAGATTTCAAATGAGTGAAAACCCCTATACTAAGGCTCCAATACACATGCCTACCACTTTTTGGCCACATTTTTGGAGAGATAGACCTATAGGACCTCCTAACTACATTTATTCTCCATTTTGTCAGTTCAGACACATTAAGATTAGAGTGCCCAATACACCAGTCTAATACTTTTAGACTTAGTTTTTAGTTACAAGTTCCTTTTGTGTCATCTTTCTAGATCGAGCCTATTGTGTTGGTTTTTTTTTTTTTACTCATTGTTATTCCTAAAAGTTATCATTTTCACAACTTTAAACCTAGATCTTAAACATACACCTCATAATCTCAAATCCATTATAAAAAAAAGGAACACAAAACCCAAAGTGTTGATCTCTCTTATTAGGCTTGTAGTTTAACCTTATTTATGTTCCAACTTTTATATAATAGAGATTTGAGATATTATTTTGCATCCATAGGCCTAGGATCTCATTTCCATACATATCAAGTTCAATGGATACTCCCTAAGTCGATGTTTATCCCCACACTTAGGGAAATAAATGGCCAATGGATCTATTATTTTCCTATTTCATTGATCACTACCTAATGTAGAGTTAAGATGTAGGAGGATATTAGTATTGAGATTATCTAGTTCTTCTGTTACCTTAGTGATGACACTCAAATTATTTTTCCCTTTTCTTAAGACTCTACTATTGGCTCTAGTACAAGAATAGTTTTTACAAAATTCTATGATATAGTCAAAGGTTAACCTGTTAATATCACCTTATCGTGTAAGGTTTAATGTTTCTCTAGAATCATCATTAATTCCTCTTACAAAGATGGTTTTTCTATGTGTAAAGTGGAAAAATGAACCCTAGTGGTTCCCCACCTAGGAGAGAGAAAGGAAACCACTAGGATGATTTTCACTTGGGAGATACTTTACATTCAAAAGAGAGGTTGAAACCACTAGATCCAAATCTAAGGGGAATAAGGATGTGAATACCAAGTGGATTGCAAGGGTTAGAATGCAATTTTCCCTCTTTTGTAAATAGATATGTTGACTTGTTGACTATGAAGACAAAATGGGTGAAATAAGGAGGTACCGATTCAGGATCACACTGTAAATTCAGATCAGAGATATTTAGACTAATACAAATCAATAAATACATTTTCATCACTTTACATCACTTTACTTATGGTAAAAATACATTTTCTTCAAAGTAATAATAATCATGCTTTGATCTTTAAAACATTAAAACAATTTACCCTAATGTAAAATGTCCAATTTATTGGATTAGGGCAAATATATACATATGAAAGGAATTCCTTATTGCAATGGCTTTTCAATAAAAACTATTTATCTCTTTCATTTGTGTAAAAAAAATGCATCCTCCCCTCTTATGAAATATTCTTTATAATATTCATATTTTGATTTTGAAAAATAAATAATATTTACCCTAATATAAAATGATTCAATGAACTTTAAAGGGTAAAAAACATATAATGAAAATATTCTAATGATTTTCAAGATTTAAAATGACAACGTATACTCGCATTTATTCCAAGGAAATTAAAAATATAACCAAGGTCTAAGAATACTTCCTCTATATTTACGGGATGCTGAGTATTATAAACAAACACCCATTTTGCTGCCTGTATCGCTGTCAAATTCATTAATATTATCTCATAAATTTGAGTATTGAAGGATAGAGCTAGATCTCTATTTTTATTGGGTAAAACATGCCTCTTTTAGTCTCCTTCGCTGAATTAGAATATGTAGGTCCTCACATGCAAATCTGAGCTTTTAAACAGCTCACCAACACTTCAAAAACAATAAAAATATTATAAAAATACCCCCCAAGGCGAGATATATGATCCGGGCAATCATTTTAAGATTAAAAACATCATTAATCATTCATTTTCAGCTTCAAAAAATGGCCTAAACTGTAAAAACGTGAATTCAGTTTTAGCCACCGTGCATTCAAGAACGGATTGATTAATCACTTGAGTGCTTTGTTATATCTTTATCGGAGATCGGGGAGACTTATTTTTTATTACAACGATCTCCCGATGAGTTTCATCCTTTGCCAACCTGCCATGTATAAAGTGTTTTGAACTTTACAAGTCCCATATAAAAATATCTTTTATTCAAATCATTTATTTAAAATGATTTAAATGTATATTCCATAGAAGTATTATTTATCAAATTCAAAATTGAATCTTGATCCTGTATATTTTATCTTTCAAAATGAACTTATATTTCCTCTTGGAAAATAATAATATTCTGGCTGAATAATAACCTCCAAACATCATACTCAATAAACTTTACATTAGCCAAGAAGATATTAAATGAATTCCTTGATACCTGAGATTTTGCACAGAGCATCCTTGTATCATAAATATTTGAAAGAATAGACTATATTATATTAAGATTAATTCAAGTAATAAATATTAACATATGAAAATGACTGCTTGAATTAATATTACATTTCACATGCTAATTTAAAATAAATTGCAAACAAGGTTGCTTTGGGAAAATAGCAAATCAAATCATGGAGGATTAGAAATTGTCACAATGATACGTTGTGACATGAAGAATTCAAAGGAATATTCAATTCAATATGAAAGCTCAATGGGAAAGATTTAATAATACTCAAAGATGACTTACTTTGATAAAAAGTTATCTCACAATTGAAAAATATAAGAGAATGCATATGGAGTAGCTTTAGGAAAAATGGCAGATGATATCATAGGAACCTGCAACTTGGTACGAGGGTTATTTAATATACATAAAATGCAGAAGAACAATTAGATTGGCATAATAATGCTTAAATGGAGAGAAATTATGATTCAGAAAGGCATACTTGGAATGATTCCATATTTGCAACTACATAGATACCTGAAAATCAACTGCTTGACGTATGCATCGGAATAGGTTTTCAGGAGCTTGAAATGGAAAAGTATACTTGAACATAGGTGTCTCACATGATTTCTCAAGAGAACTCATTGTCCTGCATGAGATTTGGAACTCTAAATTTTGAAAAAATTTAAGGTTCCATCAGTGGCTCTTTCTGGGGATGTATGCCCCTTGTGGGCATAGCGAGATCCCAACCATCTCTGGAGAAGCAGACCATCAAATATCATCCTATATCCTCTGTAGACTATTATCTGAATTACAATTGGGTGGCCCGAGGCCCCCCAAAAATTGACGATATTCCCTTTCCTCTGTCAAACACCTGGTTCTGGTTATGTAGCAATGTAAACCTTCTAAGTGAATCATCATCCCTTCCACCAACCATATAGAATACTCCATTAATTTTTTCCACTTCACAATAGTCTTCATAAATATATCTCATCACTTGACCCAAGAATAAATAATTAGCCTTGTATCCCTTTTCAAATTGGATTTTATGATTTCTGACTGTGTAATATCCTTTCAATTGTCCTTCACATCCCTTTGAGAACCCTAAGAGTGCTTTCTTTTTTGAAAAATTTAAATCACCTTCACCAAATGTAGCCTTTTTTCGAGTGTGATAAAAACTGTCAATATCATTATGTTTCATACCCCTTTCACCAAGCATCCAATTTTTTGCCCGTGCAATAATATTTTTTGCAAGATAAATCTTTGGTAAATTTTTTTTATAACCTCGTTCTTTGAAAATATTTATGCCTCCCAATGTAATATCCCGATTGTATTGCACATTATTTATTTTTACCACCTCCTCATTTTTGAAACATATTTTATATTTCTCAAATAGTGAATTGGGGCAGAAATAAGAATTCTTTTCACATATGATTTTATCATAATGTAAATTTGAAAAAACTTCCATGTTTTCTTTAGACATATTTTCTTCTTCCTTATGGTTAAAGAATATTTTACTTTTTTCACATAAGGATTCAGGACATGTATCCTTCTCAGTAATATTTTGCAAAAATATTACCTCCTTCTCACCCATACTTTTACTATATGATATTTCTGGAACATTATTTAGGGATGTATTTTCCATATCCCCTTCAAGTAATGGACTTGAATCACAGAACATGTATGCATATTTTCTTGAAAACTTTTGTCTAATTCATTACACAAAAGATCATCTGATAAATCACAATGCATACCTTTATGGAAATTTTCCCGAGAGTTATCATCACCTTGAATAATGTCTTCATTTGCTGACATGCCTTCCTGTGTACAAACTATATGCAAACATATTTCATAGAATGGATTAAAAGGTGACTCACTTTCAGGAAACTCCTCTTCACATTCCTCTGAAAATTTATTGTGTAGGAGAAAAATATTACTTTCAGGCAAACCTCTCCTACTATATTTCCCACAAAGGTATATATTTATCGGATATATTATCTCTCTAGGAATCGTCATTTACTTCATCAAATGTACCTTGAATGTGACCTAATCCATTAATTTGCTTATTTTGAAGAAAATTTTGACCATTTTTTTGAATGTATTTTTTACATTCTATGTCTAATAATGCAGAAATTTCTTCCACATTGAGAGATTCATCATTTTGATATTGCATATTGTCTATTTCCATACAGGTCCCATCAATAACGAAATCTTCTTCAATCTGATCCAAACTTCCTTCTTCATTAGAGTCCTCTGTAATTTTCATCCTGCATTCATTATCTTCTACAACCATTTCATCAAGTAGATACCTGAGCAAATTATACAACTGAGAATCATACCCTAACTTATGTATTTTATCTAATAACTCATAAAATGGAGGCTCGATATCTGAAGGCATCTCTTGATAAACTTTGAACATCCTCATGAAGAACTCTAATGCAGATTCATCTTCTTGTTTTTTTATATTTAAAAACTCATCCAAGGGAGACACATAGAATTCTGCTTCCACAGTACACTCTTGGTCTTCCTCAAGCTCATAGCACATGCTTCCTTCTTCACCCGCATCATGAAATGCATCAAGGAACCATTGTTCCAACTCCCTCCATAATGAGATGCTCTATGTAGGGAGCGATTCTTAAGCTTCTCTAGCATTATCCTTCAATGTCCCGACGAATAGTTTCATCACATAATCTTCTGTATAAACCTCATAATCCTTTACAAATCTATAAAATACATCCAAATGATCAATTGCTGATTCATCATATTCCCCATGGAATTTTGGTAAAAGTTGTGAAGGCTTAGGGAACAACGTGTTTGGAATACATTGAAAGCTTCTAAGATCCAATGGCCCGATGCCATCTGGAATAAATAGTTTTCTTTGAAACATTTTCAAAAAGGAAATATTTCATCTCCCTCTAGGTCTTCTCCCTTGGCAAAGTCACCAATTGAATAAAACCTTGTTAGGTAGAGTCGCCACCTCTTATGGAGGAAAAACTACTTATTAAGCTCCTGGGTTCTTCCTTCCAGTAGAGCACCTTAAATGAGATTCTGAAATTGATGTTTTACAGACAACTCCCCAATAGAGTCACCAATCTGTTGTGTGACTTAGATGGGGAAAACAAAACTTATCAAATCTTCAATGAAAAACACCAGAGCTTCTAGGTGAATGTCAAACTATGTATGACAACTCCCCAACAGAGTCGCTAATCTGTTGTGTGACTCAGATGGGGAAAAACAAAACTTATAAAATCTTTAATGAAAAAACACTAGAGGTTCTAGGTGAATGTCAAACTATGTATGACAACTCCCCAACAGAGTCGCCAATCTGTTGGTTCCCAAAAGCACAGATTGGAAAACCAAAAGACTTGCCAAATCCTCAAGTAGTCCAATCAGCCTTGGCCAACGAACATGGATGATCAAAGACCAAATCCCTCTGCACTTAAGGCTCCGCTAAACCTAGGTGGGTGTGCCTCTTCCTCTCAAGCACAAAAGAGGTTATTTATAGTGGATTTAAACCTTTTAGCAAGTTTACACAACTGACAAATTATTATTTTGCAACTCTGCTTTATTATGTGCTTTAATTGAATGCTTTGAAAAGAAATGATTGTGAATGTATATTGAAAATGAGATTGCTTCCAAGACTTAAATGAAATCTGCATAGATCAGTTCATAAAGGATTTGGGAAGAACGTTTCTCTATCAAGGATCTTGAATGCAGACAGATCAAAACCTTAAAAGATCAATAATAGACCAGTGCCTCTATCCAGGGATATATATGACACTTTGTGGACAAAATATCTTATCAACTCAAGAGACAATTTCTCATCCACTATGAAGGTTCAGCATGCGTTACACAAACAATAAGAACTCAATCTTTCACTTAATGCAACGACATGTGATTCACATCATAGAAAATCTATAAACATATTTATCAAGAGGACAAAGATAATCATCAACACAAAAGTGTACACAATATTTGGAAAAAGAAACAATGAAACTTGTATATTAATCTTCAGGAAATAATTGCATACATAAGCTGCACTTGCAGATACTCCATTACAGATTGCTTGCACAAAATGATACTTCTTCTTCCTATAGACTTTCCTAATACAAAATGACATTCAGTCCTTACAATAGTGTGTTGTTCTCATGATTCCTCTCACTTTTACATAAAAAATGACTCCCTATAAGTATGTGAATCCATAAGCACATATGAAAGGACACACCCTTTGATACATAGGAGGGAGTTACAAACAGTTGTTTTCCAAAGGACACACCCTTTGGTTTACAGATATAATTTAAAAGGAAAACCCTAAAACACCATACTAAATAATGCTTTAATAATATATCCTTTATCCTCCGCTTTGATAACATTTCTCGGCAAATATTCATCATCTCCTCAATATCTCCTGCACATAAAACAAACCAATCAAATCCCTTGATTTTAAACATTAACTACATACCACCTTTGATTAGGTAATAATCCTTCTCCCTTATGTAAAATACTTATTTAGGATAATTCACTTAAATCAAAGTATTAAACACTTGTATATATTTATTCATATAAAATAATCTACCCTAATGATAGTTTTTTCATAACCTAAGGTAACAGATTTTATATGGCAAATAGAAGCATATACTTCCCTGTGCAAAAATGATATCTGTGGAAAAACTTCTAATACCTCTTCACCTTTTAGGGCACTTGAATTAGGTTGGAAATATTTTATCACATGAACATACCCTTGCAAATACCAATCAAATCATTAAGTACATGATATAAATAATATACCCTAATAAATATATTCAATTTATACACCTAGGGCAAATAAAATGCATATGGAAGGATCACTTTAATAAATAAATGCTTTTCATCACTTTACTTATGGTAAAAATACATTTTCTTCAAAATAATAATCATGCTTTGATCTTTAAAACATTAAAACTATTTACCCTAATGTAAAATGCCCAATTTATTGGATTAGGGCAAATATATATATATGAAAGGAATTCCTTATTGCAATGACTTTTCAATAAATACTATTTATCTCTTTCATTTGTGTAAAAAAAATGCATCCTCCCCTTTTACGAAATATTCTTTATAATATTCATATTTTGATTTTGAAAAATAAATAATATTTACCCTAATATAAAATGATTCAATGAACTTTAAAGGGTAAAAAAACACATAATGAAAATATTCTAATGATTTTCAAGATTTAAAATGAAAAGTATGCTCACTTGTATTTATTCAAAGGAAATTAAAAATATAACCAAGGTCTAAGAATACTTCCTTTGTATTTATGAGATGTTGAGTATTATAAACAAACACCCATTCTGCTGCTCCTAATTGACTTATAGTATAGCTGTCAAATTCATTAATATTATCTCATGAATTCGAGTATTGAAGGATAGTGCTGGATCTCTATTTTTATCGGGTAAAACATGCCTCTTATAGTCTCCTTCGTTGGATTAGAATATGCAGGTCGTCACATGCAAGTCTGAGCTTTTAAACAGCTCATCGACACTTTAAAAACAATAAAAATATTATAAAAATGCCTCCCAAGGTGAGATATATGATCCGGGCAATCATTTTAAGATTAAAAAAATCATTAATCATTCATTTTCAGCTTCAAAAAATGGCCCGAACTGTAAAAACGTGAATTCAGTTTTAGCCACCGTGCATTCGAGAACGGATTGATTAATCACTTGAGTGCTTTGTTATATCTTTATCGGAGATCGGGGAGACTTATTTTTTATTACAATGATCTCCTGATGAGTTTCATCCTTTGCCAGCCCGCCATGTATAAAGTGTTTTGAACTTTACAAGTCCCATATAAATATATCTTTTATTCAAATCATTTATTTAAAATGATTTAAACGTATATTCCATAAAAGTATTATTTATCAAATTCAAAATTGAATCTTGATTCTGTACATTTTATCTTTCAAAATGAACTTATATTTCCTCTTGGAAAATAATAATATTCTGGCTGAATAATAACCTCCAAACATCATACTCAATAAACTTTACATTAGCCAAGAAGATATTAAATGAATTCCTTGATACCTGGGATTTTGCACAGAGCATCCTTGTATCATAAATATTTGAAAGAAGAAACTATATTATGATAAGATTAATTCAAGTAAGAAATATTAACATATGAAAATTACTACTTGAATTAATATTACATTTCACATGAGAATTTAAAATAAATTGCAAACAAGGTCGCTCTAGGAAAAATAGCAAATCAAATCATTGAGGATTAGAAACTGTCATAATGATACGTTGTGACACGAAGAATTCAGAGGAATATTCAATTCAATATGAAAGCTCAATGGGAAAGATTTAATAATACTCAAAGATGACTTACTTTGATAAAAAATTATCTCACCATTGAAAAATATAAGAAAATGCAAATGGAGTGGCTTTAGGAAAAATGATAGACGATATCATAAGAACCTGCAACTTGGTACGAGGGTTATTTAATATACATAAAATACAGAAGAAAAATTAGATTGGCATAATAATGCTTAAATGGAGAGAAATTATGATTCAAAAAGGCATACCTGGAATGATTCCATATTTGCAGCTACATACATACCTGAAAATCAACCACTTGACGTATGCATCAGAATAGGCTTTCAGGAGCTTGAAATGGAAAAGTATACCTGAACATAGGTGTCTCACATGATTTCTCAAGTGAACTCTCTGTCCTGCATGAGATTTGGAACTCTAAATTTTGAAAAAAATTAAGGTTCCATCACGTCGAAAAGGGTTTTTCTATCTCTGAAAATGAAGCCCAAACCTGCAATTATAGCTGCGCACCTGCAACCTACATACATAAAAGAAGGGAATAAGGGTTGTGGATAGGGGTTTGCCTTAGTCAAACCCCAGTTGAGGAATGAACCTTGAAAGAAAGTAATTGCAAATGCTTAAATGTAAATAATAGAAATGTATACCTTGTAGATCTACAATTTATTGATGATGGTTGCTTTTCTTCTTGAATGTAATCACAAGTGTTTCATGAAATGACATGTAACATGATAAAACCCTAACACACACACATGCTTGCAAATGAATGTTGTAATGTTTCTCCAATGGATGAATGAAGAAGACACATGAGGGAGAAGACTTGATGGATGCTTGAAGACTTGAAGACTTGAAGACTTGAATGCTTGATGATGATAATAAAGACCTTCCACTTGTTTACCAAATTTTTTCTTATCCTTGTATATAAAAATGAGAGGACTAAATTCCTTTTTATACTAGCCTAGGAGAATTATTTTTCATCTCACTGAAGGCCGACATAGAGAGATTTGAATCCTGAATAGAAAACTAGGTTCAAGGGTTGGATGGACCTATCTTAGGGCCACCCTAAAAGGGAGGACATGGGTGCCACACTCCTGTCCAAGGGGGACAGGGGCGCCACGCCCCTATCCTGCCCTATTTTGGGGCCTGGATAGGGTCTTGAGGTGATATTAGGGCTAAAACAAGAGGAGACTCAAAATGATGGTGCAGAGAGGGGTCTCAATTGAATAGGGAGATGCAGTCGCAAAGGTAAGGGCCTAAAATGCGGTCAAAATTGCAAGGGTCATAATTTTATGATGCTACATTTATCCCCCACTTTAGTGGGAGTATGGCTTATGCCAATACTGCCGATAAAGTAGAAGAAAGAGAGAGATAAAGATGAGAGATGCAGAGCAATACCACAAGGAGTTCAAGACATCACTAATCTTGAGGAACAAAGCCCCCAATTTTAGGATCTTAACTCACTGAAACATATGCAAGAGCACACACACAAAAAAGAACAAGATAAAAAAACAAGACAAAGAACAAAAGACACACGACAAAAACAAAAACACAAGACCACAAATCAACTAGCCGAAGAGACATCGATACTTAAATGTCTCAACAACTAATTGAAACACAAAGACAAATGCAATCACATAAACACCAATAATTACATAAAAGATCCATGAACCATAAATAGTAAAACTATGAGTTCATGAGAGGAAGAAGAGAGAAAACATGAATACACACTTTAGTGATCCATGAGAAGAAAGGCAAACAAATGAAACCATGGACATCTCGCCCCTAGAATTAGGTGATCCATGGAGAAAAAAGGACATGGAAAACTCACCCCTAGATTTTGTCTAGGTGATCCATGTAAGGGAGGAGGGTGAGAATACTGTTAGTTCCACTCAACTTCGCATGCGTGTGTGTAAGTAAGGTTCAAATCACCTCATAGGAGTCTATACCCGAGTATGCTACAACCTATATAAAATATATAGTACAAATGTCAAGAAAGGCATGACATCTCGCTCTAAGAGACTATGCTCTGGTTTCGAGAATAATCACCCTGGATAAGAGAAAAGTGGCAACATCTCTCTCTAAGAGGCTACCCTCTGGTTTCGAGAATGACCGACTGTATAAGAGAAAAGTGGCAGCATCTGGCTCTAAGAGGCTGCCCTCTGGTTCCAAGAATGACCCACTGTATAAGAGAAAAGTGGCAAAATCTTGCTCTAAGAGGCTTCCCTCTGGTTTCGAGAATAACCCACTGTATAAGAGAAAAGTGGCGACATCTCACTCTAAGAGGCTTCCCTTTGGTTCTGAGAATGACCCACTATATAAGAGAAAAGTGGTGACATCTCACACTAAGAGGCCGCCCTCTGGTTCTGAGAATGACCCATTGTATAAGAGAATAGTGGTGACATCTTGCTCTAAGAGGCTTCCCTCTGGTTCTTAGAATGACCCACTGTATAAGATATACAATGCGTGAGAGAAATATAATACAAAAGGAGCAGTGTGGGTGCTTCCCCCTTAAGATGTAAACGTAGTTTAATATTAATATCTTAAGGAAAGTAGAACAAGGATATCTACCTTCGACACCAATAAGATATCCATCATGCAACAATGTCATAAATCCAAGCAAGAGAGGGAATACTCTTCAAGCAAGGATAAGATAGTTGAAAAGAGATGTCTTGCTATAAGTGTAAAGGAGATCCTTGGAGGAGAAGAGATCTTTTCTCAAAAGACATCTACCTCCAATAGGAGTTGTCTTAGACAAATATAACATCTTATAGAATGAAGCATAGAAGAGAACAAGAATTCAACCCTTCCTCCTATTGCTAGGTGAAAGGGATTCTTGATGAAGGATGACTCACTTTTATCCCAATGGGGATGGGTGAATTTATTATAGATGTACATAACCAAGTGTGAAAGAGGTTGTAGTCAAGGACTTACACCTCCTATATAAGAGAGAAACCTTGAGCAAACAAAAACAATTTCACACAAGGAATGACATCAAGTAATACAACTCACACCGTCTGCAAAATAGGAAAGAGTGGATCCTTAGAGAGAGAGAGAGATCATTGCCCTCTAAGTGTAGGGACAATGAGAAGAGCTTACACAATATTCTAGAGATAGATTAAACATAAGAAAATGCACAATTTACTTACATGATCGTATGCAAGAAAAGACATTAGTATATGTAAAATACACATCTCAAGAAGTGGTAATCTTCTAAGAGAAGAGAGAAAGAGCATCACATATTCCCTAGAGGGGATTAGTCATATTAACATACCATTGTAAGAAATGAGAATCACATATGAAAAATGCAAGCCCTAAAGGAAATAATGATAAATGAGATAGAAATAAATAGAAAGGAGCAAAATCATTTCCCCCCAAGTGATAATAACAAGGAGAAGCATTACACATCTTCTAAGGGTGATTATTTTCAAGCGACATGCCTTCCTAATGGAACAAATCCTCTCAAGGAAGGGATATGTACTTCACAAGAGACCATTCCATGATAGAGGTATATCATACATGTGAATAATCGAAACCATATAAGAGGTAAGAAGGCAAGAGAAGAAATGGATTACCCATTAAAGATATGCCTCTTCAAGCAAAAAGGGAATACCTATGCAAGAAAGTATATCTAATAATGAATAATGCACAAAGATAAAGATAAATCCATGGAAAGAAGAAGGAAAGTGAACTTCATGTTGCTACCCCAAGGTGTTTAAAATTGAAACAATACCACTACAAATGATAAAGATCCCCCAATGATTATGCCATATGGTGAAGAACAACATGAAGGGAAAAGAAGTGCTAAGGCACTATGTTTTTGCCAAGGAAGACAACTAGATCTATTGTAAGACAAATTCATGCAAGATCATATTGCTTTTGAACAAATTTATTAGATGTATGACATTTTACAAGATAATGTGAATATTAACCATGAAAAATACAATATTCATCATCTTTCACTTGCTTAAGATTGTTGTTCTTTTGTTTAAGAGGAAAGGAAATGTTCTTATCATATTTCAATCTCCAATAGATTCTTGCAGCTAGTCTTTCGAGATGATAAATATGTTTAATTCATCTTCTTGACATGGAGGAGAAACATTATTAGAAGGAAGAAGGATCATTATCCAAATTTCTAATTTTGCCATTGTCAATGCCTTCTTGAATAGATTTTTGAAAATCAGGGCAATCATCAACATTGTGATCGTGTATTTGATGAAATGAGCAAAAAAGACATTTTGAAGAAGAAGCATTCTTGTAGACTCTTATCATTTGTTGTCTTTGGAGATGGGTTTTAAAATTTTTAAGCCAAAGATGTTCATTCATAGGAAGAGGAGTCTCGTTTCCTAAGTTTTCTATAGTAGCTTGTGTGGGAGGGTTTACAGGGACACAAATTCGTTGTCCTCTAAAACCTTGTTTCATTATTATATGAAAGCCACAACTATAAGAATGTTGCAAATGACCAGGTGGGGGAATATGATCATTAACTTCTTTGAAATCCGATGTGTAAGGGGGAATAAAAGGATTTCTAGATGAAGAAGGAATATCATGTGAAAGGATAGTAATCTTTCCTTTATCAGGCTTATCCTTTTTAGGAGGTTGGGGATAAACATCTTCATCACCTAAAGGCTCATTTTTACTTATTTTTATGTGAGGAGAAAGATCAGGAATAAAATGCATAACATCATCCTTTCTACATATATTTTGATGTTGAAGATAGGCCCTAGGAGAATAAGGAGGGTCTAAAGATGTAAGAATGTTAATAGTTTTATGTTGCCCCCCTTGCTCAAGGTTATCTATATGAAAATAAGATGAGCCCATGGTGCTTTCCAATGCTCTCTCTTTTAAAAAGATCATTGGTTGAAGCATTAGCTCTCATCTCATTCATCCAAGATACCTTAGGAGAGGTACAAGGATTAGGATCTCTAAGAGTAGGATCTAAAAAAGCCTTAAGGTGATTAACATATGAAATGCATTTTGTTAATAATATCACCATAATGCAACATAAATGATACATGAAAGCTTTGAGATCACATTGAAAAGGAAATGCACTTGAAATCCTAACAACACAATACGACCAAGTGCTATGAATGAAAAGAAGCAACATGAAATGAAAGAAGCCATTATCCAACAAATGATTGTAATAAATATATATTAAAAACAATGTAATCATATGTGAAATAGATAATAAATCTAGTCCATTGATTGCCATTGAAAGTCTCTTAATTAAAATATGAAAAAACAAGATCTAAAATTATGACCTTTTTATTAGTTTAAATTTTAAGAATGTTGAAATTTGAATTTGTTTTCGACCTTAAGAGGTGTTAAAATTGATAAAGTACACCAATTTTATGGATTTAAGTAGAAAAATATAGTCAATTCCGACTCCCGAAAATTTGGGAAAAAGCTAGGGATCGGGTGCAAATGTACTTGGTCCGACCAACTTTTTTTGAAATTTTCAAGGATTATTGAAATTATGATTTTATTGCAGAATCCAAAAAAACAACTGATTTGGAAATGTCTAGATCGGTCAAATTAGCAATCAAAGGTCGAAATGGGAGATTCTTAAAAATTAGGGTTTTTCTTTTTTACCACTTAATTTGTAGAGTGAAAAGACAGATTTGAATTGCAATTTTGAAATAGAAATCAGATCTAAAATAAGCAAATATAATGCTACACTTCACAAGCTTAATTTCCTTAAAATAAAAAATTAGGGCTTTTATACAATTAACCTCTAAAATTTGCAAACAAATTAAACTTGGAAAGGAAAAATTAAAATTGAAATTGCAATTATTCGGATCTAATAATAAGGAATCATAAGTAAGATGTAAGATGTTGGGTTCACCAAAATGTAAAGTGGAAAATTGGATCCTGGTGGTTCCCCACCTAGGAGAGAGAAAGGAAACCACTAGGATGATTTTCACTTGGTAGATACTTTACATTCAAAAGAGGGGTTGAATCCACTAGATCAAAATCCAAGGTGAATAAGGATGTGAATACCAAGTGGATTGTAAGGGTTAGAATGCAATTTGCCCTCTTTTGTCAATAAATATGTTGACTTGTTGACTATGAAGACAAAATGGGTGAAATAAGGAGCTACCAATTTAGGATTGCGTTGTAACTTTGGATTTGAGATATTTAGACTGATACGGATCTGCCCTACAAATTTGGAGAAAAGTCGTCGGGACTGGGTTGAAGTTGCATTTGGTCCTTCAAAAAATCCATGCACCAAAAATGGTTTTTCCATCTCTGAAAATGAAGCCTAGACCTGCTATTACAATTGCACACTTGCAACCTACGCACAAAAAAGAAGGGAAGAAAGGTTGTGGATAGGGGTTTTCCTTAGTCAAATCTCGATTGAGGAATCAACCTCGAAAGAAAGTAATTGCAAATGCTTAAATGTAAATAATGGAAATGTATACCTTGCAGATCTGTAATTTGTTGATGATGGCCTCTTTGCTTCTTGAATGTAATCAGAAGTGTTACATGAAATGACATGTAACATGACAAAACCCTAACACACACACATGCTTGCAAATGAATGTTGTAATGTTGCTCCAATGGATGAATGAAGAAGACACATGAGGGAGAAAACTTGATGGATACTTGAACACTTAAATGCTTGATGACGATAATGAAGACCTTCCACTTGTTTACCCAATTTTTTCTTATCCTTCTATATAAAAATGAGAGGAATAAATCTATAATGCCTTGCTAAGAAACCCAAAAGGATCACACTAAAACAAAAGAATAAAAGCGAAAACACAGCCGTGGCTATGGAGGGAGGCCACGCTGTGGCTGCCTAGCCACAACGCCTTCCCCATGGGAAGGGGAAGCCATAGGCTCCCCTCCCATGGGGTGCGTGGTGGCTGGTCCATGACGTACCCTCCCAAACATTTTTAATATATTTTTGTTATATAATTTTTTATAAAAAATAAAAACCAAACATAACCCCCCCCAATCTGCTAAAATACAGTTTGAGACTATTCTCTAGAAAAATAAATTTTTCTAGCAAAGAAATATAGTTTTTTTTTTTTTTTAAACACAAATCCAAACAAAATAAACTCAGAATTTTTTTGAGTAAAAACAGAGATAGAACAATTATTAAACATACACACACAGGGAATTATTTTAAATTAAACAAATTCAAACAAACAGAGGTATGAACCAAATTCCAACCTTGAATAGCTATCCTAGATATTCAATTGAGAAGATATGATTCCTCTAACTGAGCAAATTTCCTCAACTAGATGAAGACCCAATTTTTTTTCCAAACAAAGCTGCCTTCCTCCTTCCTGTGAAGAGTAGGGTAGAAATTTTTCTCAACCAATCAAAATCATTCCTCATAAAGTAAATTTTTAAAGGAAACTTTTCTCTCCTCATTTATTTTCCAAATAAATAAAAAACTGAAATTTCTATTCAAAAGTCAATGAGAAGGATATTTCATTTTTTAAAAAAAATTTCTATTTAACTTTTCACAATTTAGAATATCAATTAATCAACTCTTATATTAAAGCATAGAAAAAATTGATTTAATCATTTATAATACTAAGGGATCTAATTTAACTTTTATCCATTTATTTAAATAAACCAATAAAACACATTTTCTAATCAAATACTTAAGATTTAATAATCAAATTTACCCAACACATTAAACGCAACTTAAATAATTCAAATAAGCACACGACTCGCACACCGACAAAGGGGAAATTGTCGAACAACAGAGACACTCACTTTGAGCATGACTAGGGTAAAACGTAGGTCTTAGGACTTTCTCCTCCACTTCCATCGGATTAGTAAGGTACGCTTAGACCTGTGGAAATTCCCTGCGTCAATGAACCACATGTGCACAGACACACACATAGATATATATATATCAAACACATAAAACACACCAGTGAAGGAGAATCATGACGTTCCCTATCTCACTGAAGTGAGTGAAGGAAAATCATCTCCTCGCACCCCATACACTTACATACTTGAAACATGAATATAACTCATCGTACGTATAAAATGAATATGTCAGTCCATGTCAGTAATCCATTAAAATCGCATGTAACTATCAATAAGGAAATACTGCATGAAAACATACACTCAAATAAAAGCATATAACAACATCGCATAAAGTCTAAGTAAAATATCACAATAATGTATCCATTAAAAAAGTCAACTAAAGTCAAACATGAGTCTAAAAGGTCTGATCGAGAAAGGGGTACTACATTCTCCCCCCCAAAACTAGGCTTACTCCTGGAAGCCTAAAACATATAAGAATACAACTCGCTCATCTTCACTGCATCCTCCCATTTAGTCGAGGTCTCATCATTTGGGTCCCATAGGACCCTTACTTGGTCGATGGTACGACCCCTGAGGGTCAAACCCTGACACTGTAGAATGCGCACGGGCTCCATGGAAAGTTGTCCATCCTTGTTTGCAAAGCGCTCCAATCAAGAACATGGGTCACATGAGGATGATAAGGTCTAAGAACTGAAACATGAAAAACATCATGGGTACGGGATAGGCTCTGTGGCAAGGAAAGACGGTTGGCAATAGATCCTATCCTCTCAAGGATCTCAAAAGGGCCAACAAAATGAGGCGCTAACTTAGAACCCTTTCTATAATGGATCACTCTTTCATAGACACACTCTCAAGAAGACATAGTTGCCAACAGAAAAATGATGATCCACTCTATGAGCATCGACATACTTCTTCTACCAATTCTAAGCAATTACCAAATGCCCACAAATCTGCTCAACTTGTTGCTCCATCTCTCGAAGCATATTTGGTCCTATACACACCCTATCCTCTAACCGATCCCAACTCAAAGGAGTACGACAAGGAAAACCATATAATGCTTGGAAAGGAGACATACCTATGGAGATGTGATATCCATTGTTATAAGAAAAATACACAAGGTATAGATATTCCTCCTAGTGCGACTGTTGGTCCATAAGATAGATGCAAAGCATGTCCTCCAGGACCTGATTCACACGCTCGATCTGACCGTCGGTCTCTGGGTGATAAGATGAAGTAAAGTTCAACTGGGTCCCCAAAGCATGCTGAAGTGAGGTCCACAATGCTGAGGTAAAGACATGATCTCTATCAGAAATGATCTGTGTAGAAATCCAATGCCACCTCACCGCATCTTCTAGGAAAACTCGTTCCACCACTGCTGCTGTATAGGAAGATCGAATAGGAACAAAATGAACAACTTTGGTCAACCTATTAACAATGACCATGATGGCATCATGGCAACGCAAAGAAACAGGCAATCCCACTATGAATCCATTGAAATGATATGCCATTTCCAATCCGGTACCAAACTGGACTGTAAAAGCCATACAGGGTGCTAATGCTTCGCCTTTACCCACAGACATTCTAAACACTTTGACACAAAATCAGCAATGTCACATTTCATACCCGCCCAATGATATATCTGTCTAATATCTGCGTGCATCTTCTTGACACCAGGATGTGCCAAATAAGGTGCACGATGGACCTCAATCATTATCAAAATACGAAGTCCATCCAAAGGAGGTACATAGATCCATCCAAGATGTCGAAGAAGACCATCTGCCTCAAGGTTATATCTAGAATATCTATCCTCTAATGGCTTTCTAGTCTCAATCACGGCTCTAACATCCTGATACCAGGTGTCCTGAGGAAGAATCCCAAGAATTCTTTCTCTCAAATCCACCCCAAGAGACAATGCTACAACCTCATGTTGCCTATCACTCAAAGCATCTGCCACTACATTCTCTTTCCCTTGAATATATCGAACCTCAAAATAATACTTGTAGAGGAATTCTATCCATCTTCACTATCGAGCATTCAAGTTTGGTTCTGTGAAAATGTACTGCAAACTACGGTGATCACTGTGCAGCTCAAACCGATGCCCTAACAGAAAGTGTCGCCATCTAACTAAAGCCTAAACTACAACTGCCAACTCTAAGTCATGAACTAGATAGTTCAACTCATGGTCCTTGATTTTGTGAGACTCATAGGCTACCACACGAGCATCCTGCATAAGCACTACTCCTATGCCTTCTAAATAGGCATCCGTGCAAACCATAAAATCTTTGGATGGATCAGGATCTGCCAAAATTGGAGCACTAACAAGGAGTTCCTTCAAGGTACGAGAAACTGTCTCACACTATTCTAACCAAACAAACTTCTTCCCTTTCCTCTGAAGAGAAGTGATCAGGTGACCTATCTAGGAAAAAATCTGAACAAAGCGATGGTAATATCCAGCCAAACCCATAAAAATTTGAACATCAGAAACATTAGTCGGCGCTGGCTAATCTACAATGGCTTGGATCTTAGAAGGATCCATGGATACACCTTCTCCTGAAACTACATGACCAAGATAGTTCACCTCAGATTGGAAGAAATTACACTTCACCAAGTTGGCATAAAGTTGATTCTCCCTCAAGCACTGCAATACTTGTCGCAAGTGGCCCTCATGCTCTTCCATAGATCTAGACTATATCAAAATATCATCCAAGAACACAAGGACAAAACGATCAAGGTAGGTGTGGAAAACCCCATTCTTGAGGCTCATAAAAACTAAAGGTGCGTTCGTCAACCCAAATGGCACCACTGTGAACTCATAGTGACCATAACGGGTATGAAAAGTCATTCTATGAATATCTACATCATGAATGTGCAACTGATGATACCCAGATTTCAAATCAGTCTTAAAAGAGAACCTTGGCTCCCTTTACCTGATCAAAAAGATCATCTATCTAAGGTAATGGATATCGATTCCTGATGGTTACCATATTCAATTGTCAGTAATCAAAGCATAACCGAAGAGAACCATCCTTCTTCTTAATGAAGATAACTGGCATACCCCGAGGAGAAACACTAGGATGAATGAACCCCTTGGCCAACAATTCCTCCATATGTAGCTTCAACTCACTCAACTCCTGAGTAGTCATCCGATATGGTGCTCTCGAAATAGGTTCCGCACCAGGAACCAAGTCAATGTGAAATTCTATGTGCTGCTTCGAAGGCATACTGGGAATATCAACAAGAAACACATCAACATACTCTCAAAGAATAGGGTGACCATCTAGAGCAATTTCTTGACTCTCTTCCCCATCCACATGCTTAAGAGAAATTGTAAAAAGCTGACACCCTTGACACATACACCGCTTAAGTTGCATAGCGGAAATCATACGTAAGGATATCGATCTCTTAACCCCATCGATCCCCACTTTCGTGCCATGATCATCTAAACACTCCACTGTCTTTTGATGATAGTCTACATGAGCACTGTAAGATGCTAACCAATCATCCCCAACACCACTCCATAAGACCCCAAAGGAATGACTCGAAGGTCAACTATGGTAACAAAGGGTCCTAGGTCCAACTCACAACTAGGAATGAAGCAATCTATGACCAAATGCAAACCAGTAGCCAACTCTACTTGCCACCTATCTGCCTGTCTAGCAGACAAAAGCCCACACCACTCCACAATGGAGGAAGAAATGAAAGAATCAGAAGCATCAGAGTCAAATAGTACAGAGATATAAATACCACCCAACACACCTGAAGTATCGATCACTATAACCTGGTGCTCATCTTGGCGGTCATCAACCGTTGTAAAAACTATGGAATCTACCTGCATCCCCTACTATAGGCTTCAATGCTGTTGGTCTCTAACTACCTGTCTAATGAGAACGCTATGGACAATGAGAAACTATGTGGCCATACTGACCACAGGAGAAACAAGCTCCCCTACTAGGTCCTCTACCTCCAAATGACCCACTGGACTGCTGGAAACTTCCCCTACTAGGGGCCTGTGAAGCACCCTAAGAGGATGTTGGTATTATGGATGTGTTGCATTGGTTTTGTCATTGATGTCAACACTTATCAACACTTATTCTTTTGGAGATCTTTGGTTATGTTCACCTGAAAGTTTAGTGACTTATGCACATTCACTGGTATATTGTTCACCGACAGGTTATATTGTTCACTGGCACTGAGGATGACTTGTTATCATCTGGAGATTACTTGGCTATGTTGAAGACATGGTTTGGACACTTGGTTTTGGTATTTTGGTTATTGGTCTAATCAGGTTGACATATTTTCTATTACCAGCAAATTGGTATAGGTTATGGACCAACATGCATTATCTATTCCAGATCAGCATGACACGTTATGGAGATGATTTAATCAATTGGATATTGTTGTAATTGTATCAAGCCGACATGATGCATCACATGTTGACTTATCTGTAATTGATTTAATTGTAATATTATTTATTAGCCGACCTAAACATTTGGTCCTAGGTTTTGGTATATATGTAAGATCTCATTTGTGAGATGGCATATGATGGTATGTAAGGCAATGGTATTGCAACATGGTATGTGCAAATATTGAAGATTATATGAACAGACCATAGAGAAGGTTCAATGAAGGTTTGAAGGAGATTATTAGAGCTTAACTGGTACTGAATCCAAGATTTAAGATGCTACTTTGAGTAGTACATTACCATTGGATTTAACCATCCAATTGTAGTGAGTGTGACTCCTATTTTGTGATTGAGCAATGAGCTCTAGGCGGTTGGCCTTTCTGCATGTGCAGACCCCATTTGTACACACATACTATCTGCAGTAGTATCATTTGATTGTGGGTAAGATTTCCCATCGTGGTTTTTCCCCTTATAGGGTTTCCACGTACAAATCTCTATGTTATGTGTTGTGGATGTTGTTTCTCTTTCTGTTATATGCATTGAGTTTCATCGGTATTAATATTAACTGCTAATCTGTCAATCGGCATTAAGTTTGGTTTACCGGTATTAAGTATCAAGTTTGATTAAGTTATATTTGGGTTGAAATTAATTGACAATTGATTCACCCCCCCTCTCAGTTTCCTTTGAGTCCTAACAATTGGTATCAGAGCAAAGTCCTTTTTTTTTATAAGTTTAACAACTTGAGGAGATTCTATGGCAACTAACTTTTTTAGGAAGGACAGTTTGAAACTTGATGGAACAAACTATGGTATATGGAAGATCAGAATAGAGATACATCTAAATTGCATTGGAAGAGACATATGGGATGTTACAAAGAATGGCTATGTTGGTCCTACACCGAATCGACCTAATCCACCAACATTGGGTAAGGATCAAGAGAATGATTACAAAGCAAGAGAAGCACTTTTGAGCACCTTGTCTGATCTACAAATCATGGGATTATGAGACTAATCTACTGCTAAAGCTATTTGGGATAAATTGGAGACATTGAATGAATGAGATACCACTGTCAAAATTGCAAAACTGGAATGCTTCTGGGTCAGGTATGAAAATCTGAAAATGGAAGAAGATGAAAAAATTTACACTTTTATGGAAAGGGTAAATGAAATTGTTTTAGGAATACAATGCTGTGGAGGTTCCTTAAGTAAAGATGAAATTATTTCTAAATTTTTGAGAGCATTGTCACTGGAATACAAAATGAAGGTAACTGCTATTAATGAGTTGAGAACAATGCCTAATACATCAGTATCTAGAGATACCTCAGTTGGAAAACTTTCAACATTTGAGCTTGAAGAATTTGGCCCTGTTGCTACAATTAAGACAAATTTAGCCTTCAAAGAATCATCATCTACAACATCATCATCATCATCATCATCATCATCATCTGATTGGAAAGCACTTTATGCAAAAGAACTTGAAGATATCAGGAGGGAAAATGAGGAACTGGAAGAACTTGAAGCACTATTTGCAAGAAAAATGCCTAAAGGTCCTATTGGAAGTAAGTATGAAGGTAAAGCACCATTTAAATGTTTTAACTACAATAAAGTTGGTCATATGGCATATAGATGTCCCGATAGACATGCAAGATTAAGAGAAGAAGCTAAAAGAACATATAAGCTGAACCCTGAATATCAGAGATACAAATTTAAGAAGAATAGAGACAAATCATGTTACTATGCTGATGAAGGAGTTACTGATGATTCTGATGAAGAACCGACAGAAAATGGATGGGATTTTGTTGCAATAAAAGAAGATCAACCGACACCTACCATTCTACCGGTAGAGAAGGCCCTGGTAGTTAAAATTTAAGAAAAGGATGAATGGATTATAGTTTCTAAATGTTCACATCATATGACTGGTGATAAAAGTAAACTCTTATCTTTTCAGGAATACAATGGAGGTCTAGTAAGATTTGGGGATGACAAAGCTTGTTTGATAAGAGGAAAAGGCACTATATCTTTTGATGGTAAGCACAATACTGACAACATTTATTATGTTGAAGGTTTGAAGAATAATCTTTTGAGTGTTGGTCAATTAGTTGAAAAGGGATTTTAGTTACAATTCAAAAATGGTAAATGCAAAATCTTGAATAGAATTGGTTTGGAGATTGCAACCGGTAATCAGACTAGACGTAATATCTTTCATTTGAATAACAATGAAAAGACATGCTTGATTGCACATATTGATGAAAGTTGGTTATGGCATAAAAGACTCTGTCATGTGAATTTTGATTGCATTATAAATATTAGTTCATCTAAGGCAGTAAGGGATTTACCTAAGATTGTAAAACCTCATAATCTGGTATGTAAGGAATGTCAAATGGGAAAGCAAGTTAGAACAACTTTTAAGAGTATTTATGAGAAATCCAATAATGCTCTTGATTTAATTCATACTGACTTGTGTGGTCCGGAAAGAACTAGAAGTCTACAGGGAGATATATACTTTATGATAATCATTGATGACTATTATAGAATGTGTTGGGTTACTTTTCTCAGGGAGAAATTATAAGCTTTTGGGAAATTCAAATTATTCAAGGCAATGGTAGAGAATGAAATCGATAAGAAAATCAAATGTTTAAGATTAGATCAAGGAGGTGAATTTATATCTAAGGAGTTTAATACATTTTGTGAAGTAAATGGAATTAGAAGACAACTATCAGCACCCCAGACACCTCAGCAAAATAGAGTTGTGGAAAGGAAGAACATAACTATTCTGGATGCAGCTAGAAACATGATATCAGAAGAAAATCTACCTCATGTGTATTGGAGAGAATCAATGAATACAACGGTTTACACTTTCAACAGAGTTCACATCAAAGGTAAAACCAGTAAAACACCTTATGAATTATGGTTTGGTAATACTCCTACTCTTAAACGCTTTAGAATATTTGGAAGCAAATGTTACATCAGGAGAGATGAGTATATTGGGAAATTTGATCCTAGAAGTGATGAAGGAATATTTCTTGGTTATTCATCTAAGAGAAAGGCATATAGATGTTTTAATAAAAGATTGCAAAAAATCATTGAGAGTGCAAATGTGAAGATAGATGAACACTTTAGAGGAAATTAAAGGTCTATGGATTCTTAACCGACAGTTGAGATGATCACAAATGAACCTATACATAGTGCATCAGTATAGATTGTTGATCCAGTCACACCGACATCATCAGAGGATTCCATAGTGATCGAAGAACAACAACAAGTGAACACACCCAGGTATGTAAGACTAAATCACTCTGAAAGTCAGATAATTGGAAATAAGTATCAAGGAGTTATGAGAAGAGGAAGACTGACAAATGAAGAGGTATGTTTAGTTTCTCAAATTGAACCAGCATCTGTTGTTGAGGCATGTGAAGATAAACATTGGATTAAAGCTATGGAAGATGAATTAGAACAAATTGAAAAGAACAATACATGGACATTGGTTCCCCGACCTAAAGACAAAAATGTAATTGGAACTAAATAGGTATTCAGAAATAAACTTAATGAAGATGGTAAGGTAATAAAAAACAAAGCAATATTAGTGTGTAAAGGATATTCATAGAAAGAGGGAGTTGACTACAATGAAACCTTTGCACCGGTAGCTAGAATTGAGGCAGTCAGATTATTTCTTGCATTTGCAACCCACAAGAACTATAAAGTATATCAAATGGATGTAAAATGTGCATTTTTGAATGGTGATTTTGAAGAGGAAGTTTACATTGAACAACCTGATGGATTTTCATTGACAAATGATAAAGATATGGTTTGTAGATTAAGAAAAGCTTTATATGGATCGAAGCAAGCTCCTAGAGCTTGGTATGCTAGATTGGACAAATATCTTTTGAAGCTTGGTTACACTAAAGGTAATGCTGACAACAACTTATATTTCAAAGTGACAAATGAAGACATGTTGGTTATTGAAGTTTTTGTTGATGACTAAAGCGCTAAAGTGAGGTCCAAGTGAGGATAATATTGTAGGCAAGTACAATTTAGGATGGTACATTTAGCTCCCACTTTAGCATGAGTATGAGACTGAGCATATTCATGGTAAACTACAAAGTTTTGCATTAAAAACTTTCATAAAGATATCAAAGAGACAAGACACATTAAGCCCCTAGGGACTTTAGGATCTTACTACTCTAATATCAAGATAAAAGGAACATCATAAGATAAAGAAAAGAGAGAGAGAGAACATGAATGCTAGTCAAGTAAGATTTGCTTACTATGAGTCATGAAAAAGAAAAATACCAAATTACAAAGAAAAAGGCTTAGTTTGCAAAGTAAATTGAGTATCAAAACATGTCACGTTGTGTGCATAAAGTGTAATATTGAGTAGAGTGTATGCCCCATGTTAAAGTGAATGCATACACCTTATTGGAAGAAACTGCTTTAAGGTAGAATGCATCCAAAAGATAAACACATTACCACAATGAGATGCCCCCAAGAAAGGAAAAATCAAAGGATAATGGTCACAAAACATAAAATAACATAAGGGATCCAATATTTTTGGGGTTAGTATGCTCTTATGATAAATAATGTATATCATGAATATTTTTATTGAATTGACCTCATCCTCCAAAGGTAGTGAAACTACAAACACAATGGAAGAAGGGAACATGTGTCTATTGAGTCAACATGGAAGAGACCAAAATAGATCTCAATGCTTTGCATCGTCCCCAAGTAGACAACATATAGAAGAATTGAGATAAAAATAAAATAACATCACAATGGATTTAGTCTCTTTATTACCTTGCACCAACAAAGTGACAAGGGTCATCTAATGAGAACCTAACATAAAAAAAAAGACATCACATGGGAAGAACATTAAAAACAAGCAAACAAACGAGAGAGGATATACAACATGAGTGAAGCTAATCAGGAAAATCATCCACCTCCCAATCTTGTTGAACATTATTCTGGGAAGGTGGACATGATGCAAGAGGAGCTACTTTGAGCATAGTAGATGGAGCTACTACAAGTTCCAAACAAGGAACATGTTCTAATGATGAGTCACTTTGTTTTTCACTAGGAGATAGGGTTAATGATTTTGAAAGATGTGAAGATAGATCATGATTAACATCAACAAGCTCATAAAAAAAATTAGAAAAGAAATAAGATTTGAAATGCCGAGTGGGAGTGAAAGCGGCAGCAGGGGAGGTACTAGAGTTTTAGGGGAGGGCGTAGAGGATTCAAAGGATAGCAATGGAGATGGAGAGGGGGATCCATGGGGCTGCCAAGATTTCTTTGGCATGACCCTATTCTTTTCTTTGTTTCCCTGTGATTTGTTTTGGGGTTCCTTGTGCTAGTGGCTGCAACCTATTTTCTTCTACAATTCATAGGTTATTGACAACCCTCTTCCCAGGAGCGTGTGTGTTGGGGAAGCTTGGATTTTGGTGAGGATGGCACCCTAGAGTGGGCGTTCAAGTAGAGCTTAGTTTTTAGTGGTGGAAGCCAAGGTTTCCGATGAGGGGGCCGAGGATGTTGTGGTCAAAGGCTTGGGGGTTCTTTGGAGCGGCTGTTGGTCCTGCCTCATTTACTTGCTTGTTGTATGTTATGGTACCTGTGGCTCCCTATTTGGCCATTTCTCTGGTGAGGGTTTTTCTTCTATTTGTAGTATGCCTCAATTCTTTGTTAGGGTTTGTTTGCCCATGTCTCTTGATCTTGGTATCTCTTCAGTTTCCAAGCAGGTTTTTCTTTTTCTTGTTTTGTGGACCCTATGCTTATATGATTCTATCCTTTTTGTGAGGGGTTTTTTTTCTACTCTACATCTCATCTTACTCTCCCTCCAATCTTATTCTATTGAGGTGAATGGCTCTTCTATTGAGGGGAAGAGTGGTTGGCGAGGTGATGTTGGATGGAGTTTTTTGGGGGCTCTCGTTGCCCTGCTTTGTGAGGTTGTTTTCCTGACTACTCTCTTCTCCTTGTTGTTGGGTCTTTATCACTGTTATCCTATGGAGGTGGAGACTATGGTGGAGTTACCTTGCTAGGAGTATGTCTGGTTTGTGCCTTGTTTCCTTTTTAAGGTTCTGGGAGCCTTTTTAAAACCTAATATTCCAGCAAAATGGTATGGTTTTGATCCTTTGTCTTTGGATCTTGTGGGATTAAATGGTTTTTGGTGTGTTTAGATAGTGTTCTATTTATTTTTAGCTCCTATTGAGGTGGAGAAGAGTTGTGCTGGAAGGGAGCAGACTTTCAGCTGGTTTGTCTTTGTTGGCTTCAACATGATGGTTTTCAAAGCCATTTCAAAACCCAATATGAAGGTTTGGGGAGCCTTTCAAAACCCCCTAGTTCCAAATTATTCCTTTATTATTTCCTTCAAGGATATAGTTTCTATGGTGTTGGGATTTTTGCTAGCAATTGTTTAGGTTATGGGTGCTTGGAAAAACCCTTAGTATTTGTTGCAGGTTAAGGGAGCCTTGATAAAACCCTTGGATTTTCTTGTTTTGACATATTTTGGTTCTATCTAAGTATGAATTCAACTTACTTATTTTTTTAGTTGGTTTATCAATGATTTTATTTTTTTGATTAGGTCGAGGATTGGGCTGTTGATTACCTATGTTGTATCTTTTGGCAGTGTTCTTCTTTGGGTTTTGGATCCTTGCAAAATCCAAGGGTTTTAGGTCCCTTCAAAACTTGTTGTAAGGGGTTTCAGGTCCCCTCAAAACCTATTTGATCCTTAATTAGAAACATCAACAAGCTTATACATATCATCAAAATCATTAGAACCAACATTGTTAACATGAAAAACATCATGTTTCCATTTCATCATCTAGATTAATAAAAATAGGATCTCTATTATGAAAAGATAATGAACCATCATTTTTCTTAAGCATTTCTAATTTTGGTGATTTAGGTTGAACTTCCTCCCTAGGGTTAGGAAAAGGTTGGACAAATGGGACCAAGTCAACATTTGGTATCTTCAAGGAGGAAATGGTTTGGGAACCAAGTTCTTGAGCCTTAGCATGATGTCTTCGTCGATGTTCTCTTGTACAATGGATTCTTTTAGTTTTAGACGAGGGTTGTGAAGGATGAGGATTAATTGACATGGGCTTCTTGTCTTCCTTTAAAGGAGGAGAAATTGAAGAAGCCACACTAGGTTGAGACATAGAAGTGTAGTGTCATAAAATTGTGACCCTAGTAATTTATGATTGCATTAGGGTCCTCACACATGCGAACTCAAATCCTCTAGCCTGATCGGAGACCAGAGAGTACTTGGCTTGCGAAAACAACTTTTTCCTTGGCCTCCGCATCACTCTGTCCACACTCTACCCTAGAGAAAGGGGTAGGACAGGGGTGTGGCTCCCTTGTCCCCCCTTGGATAGGGGCATGGCACCCTTGTCCTCCCAAGACAGGGGTGCCACACCCCTTTCCCTACCCTATTTTGGGGCAGGACCTTTCTAGTGCAAGCATTGTGGGTTATGAAGTGAGCGGGAAATCTACCCGATGTCAGCCTGTGACGAAATTTAAATCCTTCAAACATGTATTTAAGGGAAATTCCTCCTCTCATTTGATAAGTTCAATAAGTTGGATAAGTGGGAAATTCACAAGTGATCAAGCATTCAAGAACATTCAAGCATTCAAGCATTCTTTTCCAGTATTGAGCATTCTCAAGTCTCCCTTCAAGGCTAGGTGTTGCATTCAAGGCAAGGTTTCAACCATTGAAGAGGAGATTAATTTCAACATTCAATTCCACACAAGCATTTCTATCAACATTTCTACTACAACCTCCCTTGAGGTGATTTACAATTCAGTCTTTCATTTATATCTACTTGCAATTACTTTCTTTCATTACTTGGTTAATTCCAAAACTGGGGATTGACCTAAAGGAAAACCCCCAATCCCAACCCATTTTCCTCTCTTTTCTATGTGTAGGTTGTAGGTGCACAACTGTACTTTAAGATTCAGGCTTCATTTGCAGAGGAGGAAAAACCCTTTTTCATTTCACAGATTTTTTGGAGGACCGTGTACATTCCCGCAACGGTCCGAACAACCTTTTGTCAAATTTGCAGGGCGACTTCATCTTGACATTTTACTCCCAAATCCAGGTGCACAACTTCATCCCACATTCAGACCTCAAGTTATAACCGATTCTTTGTCACTTTTGCACTACACAATTCAATCAATTTCCATCAAACAAAGGGAATAAGGGGATCATCATAACATCCTTAATTCATTCAGAATTCAATCTATCATCTTTGTGTGGAGATTGGATCTAGTAAATTACCCCTTATCTCCCTAATGTAATGGTGAGAAGTGCTTGAAGGATAATCAATAGTGAAATTCTCATCTCTCTTTGACGGAAAGGGTTAGTTCTCCTCTTGATCTATCACTCATCATTTTTCGACCATTACATTTTGGTGAACCCGACGTCTTGCATGCTATCCTTTGAACAACATTGCATATTTTTTATTTACAAGTTTCAACTTTCTGCAAACTTAGTGGTTAATTCATTAAAAACCCTAGTTTTTAAATTTAAAATTGAACTTGTGATTTGTAAAAATTGCTTGTGTTTGTCTAAGATTTGAAAAATTGTTGTGTTTGTCAAATTCAATTTCCTCATTGTCTTGTTCAATTTGCAATTACAATTTACAAAATTAAGAGGTTACTTGTTAAAAACCTAATTTTTAAAAATCATATTGAACTTGTGCAAAAATTGGATTTCAGCTTAATTTTCAGATTTCTAATTATTCTTAGATTTGTCTTCAATCCCACAATTCAAATTTCCAATTTTCCCCCTTTTTTCCCAAAATTTAAATTTCAAAATTAAGAGGTTAGGTCATCAAAACCTAATTTTTGAAATTAATTGGATTTTGTGTGAATTTCAAATCAATTTCAATTACATTCAGATTCCTAAACATTTTCCAAGGCTTCCCTATCCATTAGGTTTGACCCTTTTCAAAATTGTACTCCAATTCCTCTTTTTCTTCAAAACCCTAATAGGGTCCTATTTTCACCTTCATTTCATCCATCTAGAGATCGTAAAATTTGCCAATTTTTTGAGGTTAACTTTAAAATCATCGTAATATCCATCCTTGAAAATTTCAAAAAAAGTTGGTCGAACCATGTGCGTTCCCGCCACAGTCCTCGATTTTTTTCCTGAAATTTTGAGAGACTATTATGACTATATTTATTAGCCTAAATCCAAAAGATTGGCTGATTTTATCGATTTTTGAACCCTCTAGAATCGGAAATACCTTTAAAATTCAACATTTCAACTTTCAAGAAATTTTTTAAAATTAAGAGGTTAATTATAGTCTACCCTAATTTTAAAATAAGTGGTATTCCCTTGGCCCTAATTTTAAAATTCCAAATTTCCTCTCATTTTTTTTTGGAAATTGTGTCATCCTCTTCCTCCAACAAAGTTCAAATTGTGTAATCATTCTTTTCTTTTTTTTGCAATCTTTGTCCTACAATTCAAAATTCAAATTTTCCCTCTAGTGCATGAGTTTTACCACTATTAGTCCTACCTATCATATCCCCGTTAGATGAAGCATTAGAATTAAGGCTTCCCAAAGGTTTAATTACCAAGGAGATGGAGCCTAATTTGGGTGACTTCTTTAATGAGGATCAGGCTAATTCTTCCCATCCTAATCATGTGCCCATTGATGGATCTCATTGTTGGCATATGTGCAGAGTATGATGACATGATGATATTGTATGTTATCATTGATGTCAATATGCTGAAGAGTGAACTGGTATATTGAAGTAAGAAACTTGCAAGAGAACCGGTATGATGTTGTGAACTTATATATGTGGAAAAGTGAAGCGGTATGTCTGTCTAAGTGAACAGGTATATGGAATGTTTTGTATGAAGGTTTCATATGGTATGACTATCGGTTGGTAGTCTTAGCTTCAGGGTTTCCGGTTGAAGTGTTCCAAGCCTATGTAATTCAACCAATGACATCGTGTGATGAGTTAGCATTGTAATGAAGAACAAATTGTGTTGCCACGTCAGCCTTGTGCGTGTGAAGGATCTTGCATGAAGGAGATAGATCCTATCTACCTCAAGAATGTGCGAAGTCTCTATAAACGGTGGAGAATGCGTGATGGGTTATCAGCCTCCAAGAAGCGACAAAGAACGAATGTTGGAGAACGTCTTGAGATCTGTTCAAGACTGTTGTAATCAATACAATATGTTCAATGGTTAGGATTGAACCAATTGAATTACTTAACCTAAATGTTTAGGGTTTGGGGTTTATGCTACCGACCTATCCTTCCTATAAGGTCGATGTTGTTTTTCATGTTGAGGAAGTTGGCAAATGTTGTGTGTGTATCTAAGTGCAGAGATACATGATTCTTGCCAGGCCAGATAAGAGAATAGATACCTATAGAGTGTGATTGCAGAAGGAAGGAACTAAAGCAGATCTGCATTGGCATTGAAGTGTTGTTACCAGATTATTGTAATACCTGTTTACCTCTAACCACTTCAATAGTTGGAAAATCTCTTAACAGGGTAGCTTTAATCGGCTTGCTGTAAATCCTTTAACAGGGTGACTCAAAATATTTGAGTTCTTAAAATCCTCTAACAAGGTAACCTTGAACAGGGTTTAACCCTTAACCGGGTGATCCCTAGTAGTATCGGTTCCTAAGAAAACCTATTGTAAAGTCTTTAACCGGACTAGGCTCCTAATAGAGAAGACTTCAAAAGGGTTCAAAGAATAGCTTGTGGGTATTCATCCCCATCGTGGTTTTTCCTAGCTGGGTTTCCACGTGAAAAAATATGTGCATTATGTGTGATGATTTTCATGTGATTCTTTGTTATTTTTTGTCAAGCGGTAAAGCATGTTGAACCTGTAAGTCTTTACATTTATATTGATGTATTACATGTGTATGCATATGGGTGAAGTGGAAATAAGATGTTAGATTGTGTGGAAAGCTAAGAGTTACCAGTTTATGTCTTTCACATTCTTACTGTGTTTAACCGGCAGTAATATGGTTTAGATCGATGTTATTGCTTGCCAGTCAAGTGTAGTGTTTTCAATCAAACTGGTTCAAGGAAAAGTGTTTTTGTCTGTACTGATTCACCCCCCCTCTCAGTACCATTTTGGTACTAACTATTCATCATTGATTCATCAATTGGTATCAGAGCTTCTTCCAGGTCCTCTGTGTTGTAAGCTTAACCGCTTGAGGTAAAGATCCTACTCTAATGATGAAGAGGGAAGGTCCAAAGTTCAATAGAGACAAATTTAAAATATGGAAGGACAGAATGAAGATATACATCAGAAGCATGGGTGCTCAACACTGGAGCTATGTTGAGAATGCTTATGTTATCCCTACCGGTACTCTGACTGATGATCAAAAGAGAGAGATTTAGGAGAATAGGCAAGTCATGGAAGCGCTAATCAACAGTTTATCTGACATTGAGTTTATTGATGTTCATGATAAAGAGAATCCCAAAGAAGTATGGGATGCTCTTGAGAATATCTATGGTAGTTATGAGCATGTGAAACACGCTAAGGAAGAAAGCCTTAGGGGAAAGTTTGAAGACATGCAGATGGTTGAAGGAGAGACCATTCAACAATATGGAATACAAATCAAAACTGTTGTTGGAGATATCAAGAGTGTAGGTGGTAAAATGGAAGATTCCACTATTGTTAGCAAAGTTTTGAGATCCTTAATACCGGTCTACGCAATAAGGGTTGCTGCTATTCAGGAGCTGAGGTCTGTAGACAAGAAAAAGATATCCCTGGACTCCATCATTGCAAAGTTAACAACTTATGAGCTAAATAATTATGATGGTAGTATTCAGAAGACTGAATCAACCTTTAGAGCATCTGCTACACCATCTAGAAAAGGCAAAGAAGCTAGTACCAAGGGTGAACCAAGACAAATTAGAGAAATGGATGATGAGGAGATCCTGATGGAATTTGAAGCTCTTCTTGCCAAGAGACTTCTCAAGGGAACTGGTAAATATAGAGGTAAGCTTCCTTTGAAATGATTTTCTTGCAATAGGATAGGACACATTGCTATAAACTGTCCTAATGGTGATAATAAGGACAAACCGAAAAAGTTCAAGAACTTCAAAGGAGGAAACCGGAGAAACTGTTTTGTAGCAGTTGATGAAGGTGTCACTGATGAGGAGTCAGAAGATGAAGAAAGTGAAGACATTGTGTTTGTAGCAGTTCAGGAAGATGTGTCAGACAAGAAGGCTCTTGTCTCCCACTTTGATAATTCCAATGAGTGGATTATTGACAATGGCTATTCTCACCATATGACTAGTGACTGGAGTAAGTTTCTATCTCTAGAAGAGTATGATGGTGGTGTGGTTCATTTTGGTAATGATGCACCATGTATGGTAAAAGGCAAAGGGTCCATCTTTCTGAATGGAAGAAGCAGTGCTGACAATGTGTATTGGATAGAAGGTCTCAAACACAACCTTTTGAGTGTTGCTCAACTGAATGATAATGGACTCACTCTGGAATTCAAAAATGGAGTGTGCAAAATCAAAGGAAAGAATGGTGAACTGATGACTATTGGTATGTAGACCAAAGGTAACCTATTTTAGCTAAATGCTAATGTCAGTACATGTCTAATGGCTAAGTTTGAGGATAGCTGGATATGGCATAGGAGACTCTGCCATGTAAACTTTGATAATATTTTGAAGGCCAGTAAGATCAAGTCAGTTAGAGGATTGCCTATGCTGAGCAAACCAGAGAATCCTTTGTGTAGAGAGTGTCGACTGGGGAAAATGTCTTCCTCAACCTTCAAAGGTAAACCTTTCATTGTAGACAATTTACTTGATCTTGTGCATACTGATTTGTGTGGTCCTGTGAAAACTAGGAGTGTGCAGGGAGATAGGTATTTTATGATTCTTACTGATGATTGCTAAAGAATGACGTGGGTCACATTCTTGAAGGACAAGTCTGAAGCCTTTGGAAAGTTCAAAGCCTTCAGAGCACTGGTTGAAAAAGAAAGTGGTAAGAGGATTAAGTGCCTGAGAACTGATCAAGGAGGAGAATTCACTTCCGGTGAATTCAACAAGTACTGTGAAGAGAATGACATCAAGAGGAAACTGTCTGCTCCCCAGACTCTACAATAGAATGGCCTAGCAGAGAAACAACTATACTGTAGTTGAAGTAGCTAGAAAAAAGCTAATCCAAGGAAAAGTTGCTCACACTTTTTGGAGAGAAGCAATGAGTACTAGAGTCTACACAATGAACCAGGTACTCATAAAAAAGGGTAAGGATAAAACACCTTATGAGTATTGGATAGGTAAGACACCAGTGGTAAGCTACTTTAGAGTGTTTGGTAGCAAATGTTATATCAAGAGGAGTGAACATTAGAGCAAGTTTGATGCTAAATGTGACGAGGGAATATTCTTAGGGTATTTCACAAAGAGAAAAGCTCTCAAATGTTTCAACAATAGGACTCAGAGAATTGTTGAAAGCATCAATGTTAGAGTTGATGAAACCTCTGAGAAATCTAAGGAAACCGACAGTGAGCAAGTAGGAGATGAACCGAAAGTAACCTTATGGGAACTGGTTGCAAAACAACCTAGCACTAGTAATAGTGCTCCTACACCAGTAGATGCTGATGTTGATGAAGATGAGGATGAAGAAGAAAAGCAAGTGGAAACAACTAAGATCATTCCTAGGTATGTAAAGATGAATCATGATCCAAAGCAGATCATAGGAGACAAGGATGCAGGAATTCTTACAAGAAGAAAGGTCAAAGAAAACTCTTGCATGATCTCTGAATTTGATCCTAAAACATTTAGAGAGGCACATAAAGATGAAGACTGGATCAAGGCAATGGAAGAGGAACTGGACCAGACAGAAAACAATGGTACATGGTCTATGGTACCCAGACCTGAGCATAAAAATGTCAAAGGCACCAAATGGGTTTTTAGAAATAAGCTGAATGAAGATGACATAGTGGTAAGAAACAAAGCCAAACTAGTGTGCAAAGGATATGCTCAAGAAGAAGAAGAAGACTATGGAGAAACCTTTGCTCCAGTAGCCAGATTGGAAGGAGTTCGTATGCTTCTTGCATATGCAGCATTCAAGGGATTCAAAGCATATCAAATGGATGTAAAATCTACATTCCTGAATGGAATACTAGAAGAGGAGGTGTATATAGAGCAACCAAATGGGTTTTTCCTATCAGAAGACAATGACATGGTGTGTAGGCTACATAAAGCCTTGTATGGACTAAAGCAGACACCTAGAGCATGGTATGAATTCTTGCACTCACATCTTGTGAAGATTGGATTTGAGAGAACAAGTGACAATAGTAATATCTACCTGAAGTCAGAAGGAGATCAGATTCTAATCTATGAGGTATTTGTTGATGACATAATTTTTGGAGGAGATGACAAGATGAGTCATGATTTTGCAGATGAGATGAAAAAGGATTTTGAGATGTCACCTATAGGGGAGATTAAGTTCTTCATTGGACTATAAATTCAACAAATGAAAGATTGAATCTTTATCACTCATTCCAAGTATGTCAAAGAGGTGTTGAAGACTTTTGGCATGGAAGACAACAAACCGGTTGGTACACCGATGGTGAGCGGTTGTAAATTATCAAAAGTGGATGATTCAGGGTTGGTAAATGAGAAGGAATACTGATCAATGATTGGTAAATTGCACTATGTAATACATAGTAGACCAGACATTGCAGATGCAGTGGGCATTACTACAAGGTTCCAGAAAGCCCAAGAGAATCCCACTTGGTAGCAGTCAAGCAGATTCTGAGATATCTGAAGGGAACTATTGACTTTGGATTATGGTATCCATATAGTAATGATTTCAACCTGAAAGTGCTTACAGATGCTGACTGGGATGGTAATGTGGATGACCGGAAGAGCACAACCGGTGGTGCATTCTTTCTTGGTGGTAAACTAGTCTCATGGATGAGTAAGAAGCATAGCTATATCTCTCAGTCTACAACAGAAGCAGAGTATGTTGTAGCATTTATGAACTGCACCCAGATAATCTGGATGAAGCATGCATTAAATAGCTTCAAAGTTCCTGTATCTAAATCAGTAAGTATATTTTATGACAACACAAGTGCGATTAACATCTCTAAGAATCCAGTTTTACATGCTAGAACCAAGCACTTCAAGTTCAAGTATCATTTCTTGAGGGAGAAGGTTCAAAACAAAGAAGTTGTACTGGAACATGTTTCTAGTAAGGAGCAGTTAGCAGACATATTCACCAAGCCTCTACTGAAGGCTACCTTTACCTATTTGAGAGGTGAATTAGGGGTGCTTCCCTTTCAAGAGGTGAACTAAAGGTGTGTGCTCCACATTAGTTAGGACTTACATTGATATATCTTTTTCAGGATTGGTGTGTTGAAGGATGCTACTCCTTAGGGGGAGCAACATAGTGGGACATAGATATATATGCCTCCACTTTGGCATTGTTGTCAAAGGGGGAGAAGATGTGAAGCAGAGAAGATATCTGCAGGGTTGGGGGAGAAGATGTGAAGCAGAGAGATATCTTTGTATATTGCCATCAATGCCAAAGGGGGAGATTGTTGGCATATGTGCAGAGTATGATGACATGATGATATTGTATGTTGTCATTGATGTCAATATGCTGAAGAGTGAACCGGTATATTAAAGTAAGCAACTTGCAAGAGAGCTGGTATGATGTTGTGAACCAGTATATGTGAAAAAGTGAAGCGGTATGTCTATCCAAGTGAACCAGTATGTTGGAATGTGAACCGGTATATGAAATGTTTTGTATCAAGGTTTCAAATGGTATGACTACCGGTTGGTAGTCTCAGCTTCAGGGTTTCTGGTTAAAGTGTTCCAAGCCTGTGTGATTCAATCGATGATATCGTGTGATGAGTTAGCATTGTAATGAAGAATAGATTGTGTTGCCATGTTAGCCTTGTGAGTGTGAAGGATCTTGCATGAAGGAGATAGATCCTATCTATCGCGAGAATGTGCAAAGTCTCTGTAAACGGTGGAGAACAAGTGATGGGTTATCAACCTCCAAGAAGCAGTGAAGAACAAACATTGGAGAATGTCTTGAGATCTGTTCAAGACTATTGTAATCAATGCAATATGTTCAATGGTTAGGATTGAACCGACTGAATTGCTTAACCTAAATGTTTAGGGTTTCAGGTTTATGCTACTGACCTATCTTTCCTATAAAGTCTATGTTATTTTTCATGTCGAGGCAGTTGGCAAATGTTGTGTGTGTATCTAAGTGCAAGGATACGTGATTCTTGCTAGACCACATAAGAGAATAGCTACCTGCAAAGTGTGATTGTAGAAGGAAGGAACTAAAGCAGAATTGCATTGGCATTGAAGTGTTGTTACTAGATCATTGTAATACCTGTTGACCTCTAACCACTTCAACAGTTGGAAAATCCCTTAACAGGGTAGCTTTAACCGGCTTGCTGTAAATCCTTTAACAAGGTGACTCAAAATCTTTGAGTTCTTAAAATCCTCTAACAAGGTAACATTTAATAGGGTTTAACCCTTAATCAAGTATTTTAGCCATCCCTTAACCGGGTGATCCCTAGCAGGATCGGTTCCTAACATAACCTATTGTAAAGTCTTTAACCAGACTAGGCTCCTAACAGAGTGAACTTCAAAAGGGTTCTAAGAACAACTTGTGGGTATTCATCCCCACTGTGGTTTTTCCCAGTTGGGTTTCCACGTGAAAAATATGTGTGTTATGTGTGATGCTTTTCATGTGATTCTTTGTTATTTTTTGTCAAGTGGTAAAGCATGTTGAACCAATAAGTCTTTACATTTTTGTTGATGTATTTCTAGTGTATACATATGGGTGAAGTGGAAATAAGATGTTAGATTGTGTGGAAAGCTAAGAGTTACCAGTTTATGTCTTTCACGTTCTTACTGTGTTTAACCAACAGTAATCTGGTTTAGACCGGTGTTATTTCTTGCCAGTCAAGTGCAATGTTTTTAGTCAAACCGGTTCAAGGAAAAGTGTTTTTGTCTATACTGATTCACCCCCCCTCTCGGTACTGGTTTGGTACTAATTGTTCATCATTGATTCATCACTCATGATGAAGAAGAAGCTTTAACTAGGGTTTCTTTAGATCAAATTTCTACATTGGACAATCAATTTGATAGCTTTCAAAAATGGATGTCCCAAGAATACCCTAATAGTTAATCTCTTCCATTAATTGAAGGTCTTAAGTGCATGCTTCAAAGTGATAAGAATAGAATTGATATATTGCATGGTGTTGCACATATTGTTGATTCTAATGTCATACCTTTCAAGAGTTGTGCCGAAACCCTAGGTTACTCACAACCTCCAACACAACTCAATTCCTCTATTCTTTTGACTAATCCTATGACTAGTATTCCTACATTCACATCTAATATCATGGCTACTTCAACTCAAAATGTCATTCCTACAACCATAGGTCATGGGGGAAATCCCTCTTCTTTATTTAATCCTCCATCATTACCTATGTTTTCCATAAGTGTTCCTACTATTTCTCAACCAATCAGTGTGACACAAGGGGGCAATTCCTTCAACAACTTTATTCCTCCTTTAAGTGTCCCTTTTCCTACCCAATCATCACCAATGCCTACTTATCATAGTGTCCCACCACCTTATTCTCAGTCCATGCCTTCTTTCAACAACATCACACCACCTTCTCAATTACCTATGTCTAACATGAATTCTTCCACCGAAATGACAATCAACAATCTTGCCCAAACTATGTCTTCCTTACAACAACAAATTGCTTTCATGAGTCAATCCAAGTTTAGTGTGCCCACCTTTGATGTTGCAAGCCCACTTTCTCTTGATATTGTTAAAGTTGTGCCACCTAAACATGTGGAGATCCCTCAATTAGAAATCTATAATGGAAAAGGTGATCCTCTTACGCATGTCAAAACATTTCAAACCTTGTGTACTGATTTTGCTTATGATCAATGTTTTTTTGTAAAACTCTTTACAAGAACATTGAGAGATAAGGCTTTACAATGGTATTGCTCTCTGCCTTCTTATTCTATCACTTCCTTTCAACAATTAGCAAATGCTTTCATCCAACAATTTCAAAACAACATTGGTCCTAAAATCACTTTGACTGATTTAATGCATTGTGAACAAGGTGTTAAAGAGAAAGTGACTGATTTCATTGGTAGATATAAGCATTTGTGTGATCAAATTTCTTTTCATGTGCTTGATAATGATATTCAAAGAATTTTCATTTCTATTTTACAAAAAGATATCAAGGAAAATTTTCTTTTGTCTGAGTTTACTTCCTTTTCGTAGTTGTGCGCAACACTCCACAATTATCAACTAGCTGTGAGTCAAATGGAGCAATCCACTCCTATGGCTCTGAGTGATAAGGGGGAGAGTGTTCAACAATCATTTGCGAAGTTCAAACCAACAAAAAGCTTCATCAAGTTCAATGATCCAATCAACATCAACCATGTGAATGCTACAACAGGTGTGCCTCCTATTTCTAAAATTTTCCAAAGGGAAAGACAATTTACTCCTTTGAATGAATCTTTGCATAGTATTATGTCTCAGTTATTGCATAGAATTGTTATCAAACTTCCTCTTATAAAACAAGTTGATCCTTCCAAACTTGCATCTCCTCATTTTGATAACAATTCCTTTTGCCAATTTCATCGTCAACCTGGTCATGATACTGAGAAATGTTTTGCATTGAAATATAAGGTTCAAGACTTGATTGATAATAATACTATATCTGTGGTAGGTGTGAATGATAAAGGGAATAAATAAGTTTCTCCTCCTAATCAAAATATTAAGATTTTCACTGTTCCCTTTCCATATCATACCTCTAATGTTATTGAGATTGCGCCTAGTTCTCTCTTTTCTGAAACACTCATCTGTATGGCTCCAAATTTGGTTAATATGGTAGAAAAAAAAGATACACCTAAGGATCCTTGTATTACATTTTACCCTAATAATACCATTAGAGCACCCGATGACCCTTTATACATAGTTGCAAAGGTTAAGGATATTCCTTTCCAAGGTGCCTTGATTGATCCCTCTTGCTGGTTAATGTCATAACTGAAGAGTATCTTTTCACTTTAGGATTGCATAAACCACTATATGATTCTTCTAATGTAGTGGTGAAGTTATTTTATGGCTTCTCTTGTCCTACCATTGGTTTTGTCACCCTTCCTATCGAAGTCCATGCTAAATCCATGGATGTTGACTTTGTTATCATACCTTCTTCTAAGCAATTATGTGTGAAGTTGGGCTATCCTTGGCTATCTTCCATGAAGGCTATTGCTTCTCCAATCCACAAATTTCTAAAATTTCCTCACACTAGAGAAATCATAACCGTGAACCATAGCTTATTTCGTCTATCTGAAAGAAGCCCTGGTGTTCCTAGTGATCTCTTTTGGCCTAAACAATTTCAATCTCTTCCATCAAGGAGTGATGTTCTTTATGAATCCTATAAAAATTGGAAGAATGATATGATATTATCCTTAAGTCAACCTAGATCACCAACACTTGACATTCCTATTATTCCTCAAGATGAGTTTCTTCCTCTCTCAGATAGAACTAATCTCCCTCCTAAGGAAAATTGTCCACCTATTCCTATGGATGTGACTTTACCTTCTCTTAAGGAGAACAACAATATTCTTCCTAAGGATAGACCTATACCTCCTCCTCATGATGGACTTGGTCTCCTCCCTACACCTAATATTCCTCCTTTCTATGACACAGTTTCACCTCCTTTCTCTTATTGAGAGAAGAGGCTTGCTTCTCCTATTGTTCAACCAAAAAGACCTCAACCTAAACCTTCCACTATTAAGGAGAAATCCATTCCTCCTTCTTCTCAACCTTACAATAAGACTCGATGAAATCATTGTGCGAGAGAATGCCAACAAAGATTCCATGTTCGAGCTCGTGAAGCTATCCCTCAAAATATTCAATCTCCTCAGACTCCAACAGTGGTCATGATTCCCTTTTTTCCTAAGCAATATGCTCAACCAACATCTCCAAATCCTAGGTTGCATAAAACATGTGATGGTTTTACTCCTATTCGGGTTCTTTCTCCTCTTGCTTTAAACTTTGATGAAGAAATGACTGAAAATGTTACTCATAATGCAATACAACTCCTAATGGTTTTGATAGTGAGCATGAATATATTGATGTGGACAATCATTTATCGGATGATTTTTCAGAAACCCTAATCCTAGCTCCTCGAATCGAACAAAGTGACTTACAACATGAGCATAGTCCTTGTTTGGATCTTGTGATAGCTCCATCTCGTATGCTCGATATCGCTCCTCTGGCATGTTACTTGCCTTCCCAAATAGTGATCAACAAGATTGAGAGGTGGATGTCATGCTAGATTAGCAATATTAGCACTACATATCTTTCTCTCTCTTTTCTTTCTCTTTTATGACCATTCTTCTATATGTATCCCTATTCTTCTACTATTCCCTTAATGTCTACTTGGGGACGATGCAAAGTATTGAGTCCTTTTCTTGGTCTCTTTCATGTTACTCAAAAGACATCCTCTCTTCCGTTTCTTCTAAGGTAGTGTCTTTCCTTGGGGAATGAAGATTATTATATGCATATACATACATGATATACATGAGTTATCATACAACATACTGATCCGGAGGAAAGCGACGCTACCTCATGTTTTGTGTTTATTATCCTTGGACTTATTCCTGAATTGGGGGCTAAATCCTTGCGATAACATGCTCCTTTTCTTATCTCTCTCTTGGGTGTATCCTACCTTAAAGAAATCACTCCTGATAAGGTGCGTGCGATCTCTTTAACGCGGGGGAATACACTCTACTCATTCTTTCCTTCTTGTGATACTTATAATTTCTTACTAAACTTTTCTTTGCTTTGTAATCTTTTGTGTCCTTGCTTTCTTGACTCATAGTGAAGGGAACTTTGCTACTTACAATCATGGTTCTCCCCTTCATGATCTTCTGTTTTACTTTGTCAATTGAAGTTATATGATCCTAAGTCCACAATGGGCTTGGTGCATCTTTCCTCCTTGATGTGGTGAAAGTCTTTCAATCTTGTTTCCTTGTACTTTACCAACAGTATTGGCATATGCTTATACTCCCACTAAAGTAGGGGCTAAATGTAGTGTCATAAAATTATGACCCTATCAATTTATGACTACATTAGGGTCCTCATGCATGCAAACTCAACTCCTCTATCCTGATCGGAGACCAGAGAGTGCTTGGCTTGCAAAAATAGCTTCTTCCTTGGCCTTTGCATCACTGTATCCACACTCTACCCTAGAGAAAGGGGTAGGATAGGGGCATGGTGCACATGGCACCTTTTTCCTCCTAGGACAGGGGCATGGTGCCCATATCCCTACCCTATTTTGGGGTAGGACCTTTCTAGTGCAAGCATTGTGGGTTGTGCAGTGAGCAGGAAATCTCCCCGATGTCAGCTCATGACAAAATTCAAATCCTTCAAACATGTATTTAAGGGGCATTTGTCCTCTCATTTGATAAGTTCAATAAGTTGGATAACTAGGAAATTCACAAGTGATCAAGGATTCAAGAGCATTCAAGCATTAAGCATTCTCAAGTCTCCCTTCAAGGCTAGGTGTTGCATTCAAGTAAAGGATTCAACCATTGAAGAGGAAATTTCTTTTAACATTCAATTCCACACAAGCATTTCTATCAACATTTCTACTACAACCTCCCTTGAGGTGATTTACAATTGAGTCTTTCATTTACATCTACTTGCAAGTACTTTCTTTCATTACTTGGTTAATTACAAAGCTAGGGTTTGACCTAAAGGCAAACTCCCAATCCCAACCCATTTTCCTCTCTTTTCTATGTGTAGGTTGCAGGTGCGTAGCTGTACTTTCGAATTCAGGCTTCATTTGTTGATGCGCAAAAACCCTTTTCATTTCACAGATTTTTTGGAGGACCATGTACATTCTCGCCACGGTCGAGACAACTTTTCATCAAATTTGTAGGGCGACTTCATCTTGACATTTTACTAGTAAATCCAGGTGCATAGCTTCATCCCATATTGAGACCTCAAGTTATAACCAATTCTTTGTCACTTTTGCACTACATAATTCAATCAATTTACATCAAACAAAGGGAATAAGGGGATCATCATAATATCCTTAATTCATTCAGAATTCAATTTATCATCTTTGTGTGGAGATTGGATCTAGTAAATTACCCCTTATCTCCCTAATGTAATGATGAAAAGTGCTTGAAGGATACTCAATAGTGAAACTCTCAACTCTCTTTGAGGGAAAGGGTTAGTTATCCTCTTGATCTATCACTCATCATTTTCCCACCATTACAAGAAGATGATAAGTGCTTTCCTTTGTAAGATGTAGGAGGCTATACTATGACATATATGGGAGGAATAGAAGGTGTAGGAAGGATATTGGGTCCATCATGAGGAGGAGGAATATGTCTAGGATCTCTAGGATTACTCAAAGATATAATCATCTCATTTTTTCACTTTTGATAAGATAGAAAAAGGGTGTCACTTTTAGGATTGAGAGGCTCGGGTTGTTTAGGGCAAAAGTAATCAAGGGTGAAATACCCAAACTTCATTGTGTGTTGGTAAAAGCTATGATTAATTGTTATGATAGTGTCATTATGAGGGAATTTTAGACATTTATGAATGGTAGAAGAAATAGCTTTCATGGAAGAGAGCCAAGGATGTCCCAACTTCACATGAAATTGATCCAATGTAGGAATGATAGAAAAAGTCACATCTAATTACTTAGTACCAACTTCAACAGGAAGGGTAATAGAACCAATAGTAGGACAAGAGAAACCATCATAAACCTTGACTAGAACATTAGATTTATCATATGCTACTTTATGCAATTGTAAAGTGTAAAGATATTTTTTAGTGATCACATTCACCATACACACTAGATCAATGAGCACTCCTTGTGAGAGTTTGTCTTTGATCTTCATAGTGATATACAATGGGCCATTAGGTGCAACAATAGTCTCACTGGGATCAAAGGTAAAGCATATGTTCTTAGGAGGTGTAGGTTTGTCAACAAGATTTACAACATTATTAGATTCTACACCACAGTCATTGAGAGATAAGGCAAGAGACTCCGACTCAACAACATTAGTAGAGTGAGACGGAAAATGACTGGTGAATATTTGGAGGAGTAATAAATTTGGTTCCTTTATCATTCAAACCAACTACAATTATAGTATTATTATCAATGAAGTCTTGATTCTTACTCCTCAAAGTATAACACTTTTCAGTATCATGGCTAGGTTGATAGTGATATTGACAAAAGGCTTTGAGATCATGATAGGGTGGCAACAATTTAGAAGAGTTAATTGGTCTAATGGAAGGAAGTTTCAACAAATTAGTATTTATAAACCTTGAAATTATACTATGCAAAGGCTCAGAAAGAGGAGTTAATTCTTTTCTAAAGTATTTGGATAAAGGGGTTGTTGGTATTTTGGTATGGTTTTGTCATTGATGTCAACACCTACTAATACACCTACTTTGGAGATCCAGCAACATTCACTGCCAAGTAGTAAACTGTGCAACAGTTACTGGTATATGGTTCACCGGCAGGATATAATGTTCACCGGTACCTGCAATGACATGGAAGACACTTGGTAATGTCGAAGACATCATGTGGACACTTTTCCTTGAAGTAATATCATTGGTATATTCTTATTTGCATATTTTCTTTTACCGACAAATAGGTCCAGGTTATCTAGGGTTACACCGACAGGTTTATCTTTTCCAGATCAGCATGGCACGCTATGGAGATGATTTATTATTGTTATAAAAGAATTAAGCCAACATGTTCAATCGGTTATTGCATCGGATATTGTATTATTTGTAAAATGTTTTATTGTAATATCTTGTAGAGCCGACCTACTAAAATTGGTCTTAGGGTATGGTATAAATGTAAGATCTTATTTGTAAGATCAAATGTGGAATGCAAAAAAGAATTGTAAGAAGGTATATGCGAGATTAAGCAGAGGTATACATGAAGACATCATTTGAAGGTGAAGATAGGTTTTGTAGAAGCATATCAGCATTACACCAGTACTGAATCCAGCATATGAAGATGCTATTTTGTGCAGTACATTCTCATTGGATTTAACCATCCAACTGTAGTCAGTGTGACTCCCATTTGTGTTTGAGCAGTGAGCTCTAGGCTGTTGGCTTTTCTGCATGTGCAGACCCCTCTTTGTACACTTACTATCTGTAGTAGTATCATCTGATTGTGGGTAAGGTTTCCCACTATGGTTTTTCCCCTTACAGGGTTTCCACATACAAATATTTGTGTCATGTGTTATGGTTGACTTTGTGCTTATGTTTCATGCATTAATTCTTACCGGTACAACATTTCCTGTTAACATTGTTTACCAACACACTTAACTGTCTTACCGGTATTAAGCATTAAGTTGGTTGATAAGATTTTGGTTTGAATTTATTAGACAATTGATTCACCCCCCCCCCCCTCTCAGTTGTCCCCGGGACCTACAGGGGCCAACCTGATGTCATGGGTGCCACTTGAGTATTGATGTTTTCATTTATCTTGATGTATTATTTGTTAGTTTTAAACTTTGCAAAATATTGTTGAGCACTTTCATTCTTATCAACTGGAGCCATTGAAGGAGATGATTCAAATTGACTCACTTGAACTTGAGTTATTTGAATTTAACCTATAAATTTATGTAATTCAATTGAAAATAAAACTTATGAGTACAAGTTTGAATTGGAAAATACATGCAAATTACATTTGAGATCATAAATAAAAAATTAAGGTGCAAAAAGTTGGGTTCACCAAAATTTATTGGTGGAAAATTAAGGTTAGGGATAAATTAAGATAATAGAACCAGTAAATGACCTAATTCACCAATAAATTTGGAAGAAGAGGGAATCTAATAGATCTAGTCTCAAAAGATTGAGATTCTAATAAGATTCTAGGCTCCTTTGGAAAGGCCTTTCTCCTTCCAAGATTGAATTGATTTGATTTGTTGATGATTAGGGGAAAATAGGTGATAATTGAAGTATTTTGATAGAAATAGTAACTACATATGTCACATGGAGCTACTGACCTTGATCTAGGCAGAATAAGCTGCCTAGAATCTGCTCTCAGAAGTTCGGCCTGATTTTTTGGGACTAGGTAGTATCAATTCACCATGGTCCTCTGAATTTTCCATTGTTGAAAGATAAAACTGTTCATCACTGTGAATTCTGTTGATCCTCCTGAGCACAACTCTGTACCCATTACTGCACATAGAGAAAAGGGGATTTTTTTTGGGAATAAGGGTTTTCCTTAGGTCAAACCCTAGTTTTGGAATTAACCATGAAATTGAATTGATAGATGTAAATGAAATACTATAGTTAAATACTTTCCTTTTGAGGGAAAGGCTAAAAATGCTTGAAAACCTAATAATATATCTCAATGAAGTTTTGTTTGACCTTGAAATTGAATTGATAAATGTAAATGAAAGACTGTAGTAAATGCTTTCCTTTGTCGTAAAGGTTGAATTTGAAAATGTAATGCTAGAAACCACAACGTTACCTTGATGAAGTTTTGTTTGCCTTCTCAAAATATTTTAGGGTTTCATTGTCATGCCCAAAATTTAGGGCAAAAACGGAACAAATTTTTTTTTTAAAAACATACTAATTTAATTAACAAGTTCACTCTCACGACAAGCGTTAATGAAATTTCCATTATTAAATTCGAGCTAATTCTGAAACGAACTAAGCATCGATAAATTGTTAAATTTTAATTGCGAAAAACCTACTGGTTTAATTCTATCTCCAAGAGATACCTAGTCAATAGGTTTATTAAATTAATCAAGCGAAAGGAAATAGGAGAGAAAAATTTAATTTATCCTCCAATATGACTATATAGTCTTATCAATTTTTTTTTTAAATTTCTCTTTATAATTTATTCCAAATTAAAATCAGGAATATATAAATATATATATATATACATATTTGTATATACATATATATATATATATATATTTATAATTTAATTACTTATTCAAAATGCTCAAAATTCATATATATACATATATATATTCCCATATATATATATGGAAACATATATATATATATATATATATATATATATATATATATATATATATATATATATATATATATATATATATATATTTTACTTATATGTTAAATATTTTAACTCTAACTCAAAAGCCATTTTTAACTTCCTAATTATTAAACCATATGTTTCCCCAACCCTAATTAGGGTTCTAATTTTCTCACATTTATAATATCTAAACTAATTAATATTTTTTTATTTTTAAAACCGAATTGCCCTAGCCCCATCCGGGCTAGGGTTTTAACCCATATATTTTTTTTTAATAGTCAAAGATCTTGCTGGGCCGAAGACCCCAAAGGCGGCCATGAATTTTTTTATTGTTGCAGGTTGACGGAGGAAGGGAGACGTTTTTTGGCCGCACGCCACTGTGTGAGCGCACAGTGGGTGCCGCGGCACCACTGTGTGCCCACACAGTGGGCGCCGCTAGCGGCTCCCCACTGTGTGGCCACACAGTGGGAGCCGAAAGCAGATCCACTGTGTGTGCACACAGTGGGCGCCGCACGGCCCTCCACTGTGCGTACACACAGTGGAGTCCGCGAGGACCCAAAACCAAATTTTTTTTAAAATTTTTTTTTTAAAAATATAATATATAAAAATATAAATATATATATATATTTGTATATATATATATATATTTATATTCACATAGCTTTTATAATCATAGTTAAAAAGATGAAATTTATATATATTTTTAAAAGAGAATTTACATGCAAAATTTTAAGCTAATTTAGTAAAGGGAAAAGCATTAAGATAAATCAGATATATATATATATATATATATATATATATATATATATATATATATATATATATATATATATATATATATTAATAAGCTTTAAAATCAATGCTAACTAAAATACAATTTAGAATACTATTCAAAGATACATTATACTTTTTCTGGAAATAAAGAAATTCATTGATTTTTTTCTTCTAATAAAATATTTACATAAAACAACTTTTTCCATTTAAAATACTTAAAAACTTCCAACATTAATAAACTTCTATTTGCCACAAGTGAAATATAGATAAAATCTAAATGAAAATAAATCTCTTTTTTTTTCTTTTTCCATAATTTAATGAAGCTTTTGCATGCAACACAAATTAACTTTTCTTTTTCTAAAACCAGAAGTAGAAATAACAAGCTTTTCTTTTTAATAACATCTCTAATATATTCTACCAAATTTTCAGGATGTTTCTCTGAATAGTCACAACAATAAAAAACTTCAAGTCTATTTTCACAATTTACAACTTGCTTCTCTTTTCTATGAATGAGGCATATTTCTATAACAATTTTAAACAACATCTGCATCTGAATTTAAGAATCTTCAATAATAATCTTTAGTGCTTTTTTCTTGGTTCCTATTCTCTTTCCTCTGAATTTTCCTGCATAATAGAAAACACATATATGACCACAGAGTGCTCACCTCCCAGCCTAGGCTAACTGGTAGCCACCCCCGAGCTCGGAGAACCAAATCCTAGACGGGTAACAAACAGGCAAACACATAGAAAGCAATGCATACAGATTCTTTTTGCAGACACATTCCCAACTTGGCTTTCACAGCACCACACTTTGGTGATGAACTTTGTCAAAGGGTGGTAGTGGACCAAATACCCTGAGGAGAACTCCAAGTATGAAATAAACAAGAAGCCACCTCATGGCACAATAAAAATATCAAAAATTCTCAACCCCTTATTCCTTATGCCCCCCAAAGGCATTCTAGCCTTATATCCCTCCTTATGACCCCCATTGCACAAACAGGCCATGCAGCAAGGGTCACACAAAGATCCCTTGTGATCGCTCTCAAAAGAGAGTCTCTCACTCGAGGGCTATCACTGCTACCACCCTCAAGATCCTCTTCTCTCCCAAGAGTAAGAGATCTTGAGAAAACTCCCAAAACACATCAATTCATAAAACAAAATACCAAAAGATTTTCAAACATAAACTTTCAAGAATACAGATTTCTTAAACCAACAACTTCTAGACATGAACAAGAAGAAGATATTAGAAGTAAAAATTGAAACCAACCTTAATCTGCCCAAAGGTTATTATGATATCTGATGAAGAGCTGCCCAATCCACAAATCTTTTTCCTTCTACCCTTAATCAATTTCTCTATTCCATAACATTATTTTCCTTCCAATTTTTCTTCTGTCTCCAAAGATGGAGAGTGGGTGATTACCCTGCTATTCCCAAAAATCTTCCTTAAGAAGCTCACTCTCTGAGTTCTCACAGGATTCTAAAAAAACAAAAAAAGAAGAAAGAAGGCAAAAATGCAAAAAGACTCTCCTTCCAAGAGGAAAAATCTTGATTTGATTTAACTTCAATTTTCAATTTTCGCTCAACTCAAAAAAGCCAATTTTTAAAGCGTTAAAAAGATCATTATAAAGTAGAAACTTGCCTAAAATTACCCCTAACCCCTAGGTATACCTTATGAGCTTTAGGAAACCCTATTAAACTACCCCTAGGTGTTCATTTAACCCATTTTAAACCCCTCTGAAGTTTATTTTCGGGTCAAACATAAGTTGACCACTCCAAATATTATATTCCCAAAATATTTATGACAACACATTAATTTATTTAAGAAAACTATAATTAAACACTTTCCCACCAAGAGACAAAATAAAATATTTAAATTTAAATCCACACATGTGTCAAGTGACACTAATAAAATACTTTTACAAAAATAAAACATGAAATTGTCTCTTGAGGTTTTTACACATTAAAATTTAATTAACACTTAACACTCATGCAGCATATACTGTTACGAATAAAATACAACACAAACGGGGTGTTGTCTCTCCAAATAGACAAACCCTGGCTTTACGAACATACATAAGTCTAGGTTTGATTCTCCGTAATTTTCCATGGTCACATGGTAAATTTCCTGCGCATCTCAATTTACACATTAGTACTTCCAAATATCCAAATATAATATAATTCAATAATATAACAATGCACATCATCACTAGCATACAATTTTCATCTACACAGATCAAATACCACTTTTACCAAGCAATTTCACATAAGCAATTTTCATCCCAATTCACATAAACTAAACATACATCATAGTTCTATATTCAGAATAAAGTCCTGCAAATTCAATAACGACATCTATCATTGCAATATCATTCTATCTAATAATCATGTAGTGTTCTATCTCAAAAATCATGTAAGTAAATCATCAAATCATAGCAATGTTATCCAAATCCTGAAATCATATAAGTTCTAAGTCTCAAAATGCATCAAAATAAAGTATCCATAATAGTCTAAAATATAAAATCCACTGAATGTTAGACTGAGACGAGGTGAGGCCTCACATTCATGTAGATTTGTTTTTATAAAACATAGATCATGAATGTCTTCTTCAATGCTTGAAACTTGACTTTACTTCTACTCCAATGCTTGATGAATGACTGATTGCTTGCTCACTTGAATTTGCTAAAGTGTAATTGAGATCTTGAATGAGGATACATTTAAAATGAGAGGGGTAGACCTCCTTTTATAGCTGCTTGTAAATAAAAAATTGAATTTCTGACACAAGTTTATATGGGATCTAGGTCCCTTCCTAAATTATGTGACTATTATGAGGCCCCAAATTGGGCCTTTTTGAGAGCACCATGGTACTAGGTGCCATGATCTTGATTTAGGACCAGGGTGCCCAACACCATGGTCTTGGTGAAGAACACACATGATCACTGAGAGGGGGATGAATTAGTGATATTTAGAAAAAATTAACTCTAAATGTGCATACATAAAAGATAATGCAAGTAGATGAAATGTGTTGGCATTTTGGCATTAAGTTGTCATTTATGTCAACCAGAATGATGGGTATTCACATGAATGTGAGTAGATAGAATGAAGACTTACCAGTAAGGCATAAACCGGTCTGAAGGATAATTTCCTATTTATGATGAAGACGCAGAATGTTAAAAGTTGTCACAAACTACTGGAGGGGAAGATGTGTTACTGGTATAGTGTGCACTACTGGTTAGTAGAAGAAGAAGATCCTACCGGTAAAGTCATGTACTAGTATGAGTTTGTTGAATGATCAAGTCTGAACTGACTATGTTTTAGTGAGAAGAGTGATTGACTACGGTGATGTCATGTGGAGCCAAGGTGGCGAATAGGTAGAGGTTGGTAAAACCATCATCGACACGGTTGGTGAAATTGTTTGTCAATATAAATGAAACAACCACAAATCATGGGATTGTATCTAACCATTGTGGCTCGAGGAAGAAACAATGACAAAGGAAGATCAGTGAGTAGTTGGCACCTCGATCAATGCAAAGGAAATCCGATTCAGGAAGATCTCAAAAAGGAAACAGCTGAAGCATTTTATGTGTCGATGGATTTCAAGGTAGGAGATCTTGTTCGAGATTGCTATTTTCAAAAAATATGCATGGGATAATGGAAACCGTGTACAGATGCATCCTTGAAGGACAAGTGATCGATTCAAGACAGGCTAGATCGGATCTCATGAATATTGTGTCGAGAAGAGGAAACCCTAACCTCTCTAAAATCTGAATTTCTTTTTGGTGGGAAATCATGAGATAAAAGAGGAGAGCTCAAAATAGAGTGTGTTGATGCTGCAAAGAAGAGGAAGAGAAAAGAGAGAGTTATTGAAAGAGAAGAATTGCTAGCCTTGGAAATAATTGTAAGAAAGTTGCAGTATAGGTGAGCAAGCATACCAGTGAGAGGATTCTATTGGCATAACTATAGTCTTACATTTGAGTCTAACCGACAAGGTGTGGTAGAGCAGGTAGTATCCAAGTGTGACACAGTGTGTTGAGAGATTGTGTGAGAGAGGGAGAGAAAGATAATAGAGGCTGAGAATTAGAGATAGTAATCTCACAACCGGTAGTGTGAGATTTAGTGGAGGAGAAAAGGCTGTCAACTGATAGTGAGTTATTTGATCAAAGAGTTGGAGAATTCATTTGCAACAAGAAGCCTTAATTGTATTCAAATAGTATTTCAATATACATTGCCAAGTTGAAGCTTGGTGCAAGGGTTGGTGCTCCTTGGGTTGGTGCCCTAAATCTTTGTAATTCAGTGTTTTACCTATGAGGCTGGATTGGAGCAGTAGTCCCCAACAACTTTTCTCACCGAGGTTTTTCCCACATTGGGTTTTCCTCATAAATCTGGTGTTGAGAGTTACATTTGTGTGAATGATCTCTTTGGCTTTCTTTCTTGCTCTGCCGGTTTGATTGTTTAGTGTTTAAGTGAATAATTGATATTCTGAAGTTTATTTGAAAGTCAAAAAGGTTAGGGACCACTGATTCACCCCCCTCTCAGTGGTACTCTGTGTTCAATAATTGGTATCAGAGCCTAGGTTCCTAGTTATCTTTAAACTTTGGGTAGATTCTGGACTTTGAACACAATGGCAAGAAATGAGCCCGCTTCCTCAAAAGCCCCCATATTTGATGGATCCAACTATGCCTTTTGGAGCAGAAGAATGGAGAACTATATTTCCTCCCTGGGTTTTGATGTGTGGATGTCTGTCAAGAATGGGTATGTTGTTCCTAATGCTCCTCCCACTGATCTGGATGCCAAAAAGGAGTATGAGAATAACTCAAAGGCCAAACATGCTATCTTGAGTGGACTGTCTAATAATGAATTTATCAAATTCATGCATTGTGTTTCAATAAAGGATACTTGGGACAAATTGTAGAGGTTGTTTGAAGGAGATGCAAAAGTCAAAGAAGCCAAGCTGCAAGCACTAAGGGGCCAAATTTAAAGCATCAAAATGAAAGATGATGAAAAGATTGCAAACTATCTTTACAGATTCGATGAAACTGTGAATACTATTAGAGGACTTGGAGAAGAGATTGCAGATGAGATTCTTGTCAAGAAGGTACTTAGATCTCTCATACCCAAGTATGATACTAAGGTGTCTTCCATACAAGAAGCCAAGGATCTAAAGACTTTTTCAATGGATAAGTTATTTGGTTCACTGACAACCTATGAGATGAGAACAATCGGTGATACTTCCTCAAGGAAAGAAGCAACATTCAAAATCACCAAAAAGGGCAAAGAAGCTTCTACTTATAAAGAATACAGTGAAGACTCTGATGCAAAAGTAGCAAACTTTTTTAGGAAGCTCAAAAGAGGATCCGATCGGTACAAAGGAAAGCTACCACTTAAATGTTTCAACTGTGGGAAGGTAGGACATTTTGCTGCAAATTGTCCTCACAAAGAAACTAGTGGAGATGAGTCAAGAGAGTTTAGAAGATTTGCTGGCAAAGACAGAGAAAGGAATGACTACCAACAAGGAAGGAGAGGCTACCAGAACCAGAACAACCTATATACTATCGAGGATGACACGATAGATGAAGAAAATGTATTAGAAGATGATTACCATGAGAATGAAAGAAAAGTCAATCTCTTCATGGCACTTGATAGACCAGTTGATGAAGATGAGGAAGAGGAGGATATTGAAGCTGAAGTGGATTTGGAGAGCGAACGTATCAGTTCTCTTAAGGAATTGAGTAAAACAAGAACATAACTCAAGAGGGTTAAGCTTGTTGCAGTAGATGAACAAGATCTCTTGAAGCAATCCCTGGATGAGTCTGGTCAAGTTATATCTGACTTGAAATTGCAGCTAGAAGAAACTAAGAGGATTTGTGAAACTACAACCTCTGATATGACAAAGAAGGATAAGGAGCATCAAGAGTTGGAAGGAGAAATAGTAAATCTCATAAAGGAGCTTGAAGAAAGTAAGGAAGAAATAAAAATAAGGGGCAAGTATGAAGGCAACACCAAGGCCTTAGACAAGATGTTGAGAAAACAAAAGCAATCCAAAGACACCGGTGGCTTAGGCTTTGAAGAAGGTCAAAGTTCAACCCAAAAAGATAAATCTGACAAAGAAATAATGTTCACCTCTTCAATTAAAGGTGAAGAAAAGAAGACATTCACTATAGGCAAGGATATCGGCAAAAAGACATATGCAGATGCTGTTGGAAATCGCCACTCAAATCAGTATACAACAATGAACCGAAGGTCACACTTCTTGTACCAACATGTAGATCCAAGGAGAAATGCAAGAATTGATCGTGAAGGATTCACCAAACTCAACAACATGAAGGGAAGACCCCCAATTAGGCAGTTCCATTCAGGACCAAGACAACCTAACCGGTATGTTTCAAACTTTCATGGTTGCTATTACTGGTGTAACAAATTTGGGTATAGAATAGTTGACTATAGATTAATCAATAAGCCCTCTATGAGTTATGAAAGTAGAAATCCATTTAATGCACTCCAAGATATGAATGTTGTCTGCTATCAGTGCAATGGATATGGTCATAAGAGTTTTGATTGTAGGAAGAATAAACCAGTACCCTACAATAATTTGAAGTGCGTTCCCTTAAATGAAAATGTAAAATGCTATAACTGTCAAGAGTTTGGATACAAAGAAAAGTTATGTAAAAAACTGGAAGATCAAGCAAAAGAAGATAAATCCAGATCAAGAGTTGGTAACTGAACATGAGCACAATATAGCAGTCGACAAGAAGGAGACCAAACCTGTTTGGGTTGAGAAAGAAAAAGAAAAGGCAGAATCAAGTCTCATAGTGCAGACTGCCCTACATGCTAAGAGGAAAAATCTATGGGTTGTAGATAGTGGTTGTTCCAACCACATGACCCGTGACAAAAATAAATTCATTAAACTTGAAGACTGGAATGGTGGATCAGTAAGGTTTGGAGATAATTCTTCCATCAAAATAAAGGGATAAGGAACTCTAAGCATTGATGGGAAACTTAAGGCACATGATGTATATTATGTAGAAGGCCTAAAACACAATCTGCTGAGTGTGAGTCAAATGTGTGACAAAGGTTACAAATTCACCTTTGAATCAACTGGTTGACAGATAAAGAAAGACAATATCGGTAAATTTTTTGTTACTACTTATCAAGTTGTCATTAGTTTTACATCCAAAGTCATTCTATATAGTCTAGTTGGTTATCTCTACCGAAATATTCAGTCGGTATGAACAGAACAATCGGTTAAAGAAGAAAGTATTCACAGAGCCCAGTATGCACCGAGCTGTCTACTGAGTATCATTCCATGTCTACCGAGTAGCAAAGATGATACACCGAGTGAAACGTGTTACTAGATTCATTGAACCTGGACACACATATGAAAACGTGTTACAAGATCGAGGAACATAGAACCGTTATCACATTGGAAATTGCACTTAAAGATTGTGTATGATTTGGAGGTCATTTATCCAATGAAATATTTTGTATAGTTATTCATTCGATAAATCATGTTTGTAAGATTGAAGCAATGAATCAGATCACTGACATAAGAGATCTATTTATACAACATGGATTGAGATTAGATATATACATGTAGTGATAGATAGAGATATACAGAGGTGCATGAAGCAAGACATGTGTGATACATGAGAAAGTACTAAGTGTTATGACTGTTATAGAGACACAAAGGTCACCGAGAAGGATTTCAGAGAACAGTCAAAGAACAAAGTAAACAGAAGGGTTTACCGAGTTACTTTATGGGTTACCGAGGTATGCTATAAGCAAGGTAATCTTATTTTGAGCATATAGAATCTACTATAACATTCCAGATGTAAAGTTACAGATATTTGTAAAGATTTTATTGAAATATTTTGTAGTTGTAAGAGAAACCTTTAACAAGGTAAAAGACTCTAACCAAGTCAATAAATTGTAAAGCCTCTGACCAGGTACAACATTTAGTTTAAGTGTTGTAAAATCCTTTAGCAAGGTAGATATAATAGATCCTGATACTCCTAATAGGGTAAGGTATCAGAAATAGCTAAACATGTAGCTCTAACCGAGCACTATTTATTATTGCAGTAGTGGAGTTGTGGGTGCCATCCTCACCGCAGTTTTTCTCTCTAATCAAGAGTTTCTGCGTAGCCAAAATATATGTGTTATGGAGTGAATCATGTATGATTGTTATTTATTTGTTTTAGCTTTATGTTATGTTGCAACAATTTTTGGTTTATGCATAACAGTAAAGATATTGTTGTTAAAAGGATTTGAAGTATTGATTCACCCCTCCCCTCTCAGTACATTAGCTTTCCATATTGGGCCTAACAATTGGTATCAGAGCTTGAATCTTGGAAAAAGGTTTAACAACCTAAAGAGATAGATCTTATCAATGGAAGGTTATAAACAATCTCGGAAAATTGTGTATCTGCAAGAAGAGTTGGATCATTCTAATCAAGTGATTGCAAACATGCAAAGACAAATGCAAAAATCATTGAAAGTGAGAAGAAGATTATCTGATGATTTGTAGGACTCTCAAGAGTTAGTGGAAAAAATTGAGACATCATCGGAGAACAGTATATCTGAAGAGACTGAAGAAATGATTGGAGTATTGAAAGAAAAGAACAAAGCACTTGCTGATCAGCTAAAAGCAATAAAAAGAGGACATGAACATTTCAGCACATAGATGACTGAGAATCTTGATGCATTGAGGACAACTGAGGATAAAGTAAGAGATCTAGAAAGAGAAAAACAACAACTTGAAGCATTAGTATCTGAAAAGAATGATGAAATCATAAGGTTGACTGGGATTCAACAAAATCTGTCAGATCAATTAGGTTATGCACATCATGAAGCAAATTTGAAAGATGATGAGAATCAAGCATTGAAACTTGAAATATCAAAGTTGACCAATGAACTTGAAATAGAAAAGAAATCCAAGGAAACACTAAAGAAGAGCTATGAAGCATCAAAGATGTTGGATGAGCAGCTGAATACAAGAAGAACCAACAAAGAAGCAAGACTCGGTTACAAAGGAAAAGACTCTACCGAGAAGGGAATTCATACAACCGAGAGAGGAGAATCATCAAAGCAAGCTGGAAACAAGAAGCACATCAAAAGAAAGAAGCCTATTTGCAACTACTATGGAAATCAAGGTCATACTACTAACATGTGCCAAATCAGAAAATGTAAGCAACCGAATGTCACTAAGTCTACTGGTTATTGTTACAATTGCAATAAATATGGTCACACATTTAACCAATGTAGGACAAAGTCTATTAACAATTATCAAAAGGAAAAATTCAAAGGGTTTTGTCAAAAATGCAATAGATATGGACATAGTACCGAGAAGTGTTGTCTTAAGCAAAAGAACTATATGTGGTCTGCACACCGAGCAAATACTGGAGGTTACCAAACTCACATAGATCCATACCGACAATATTTTGTAGTTCCATGGGATTACAATACAAGGATATGGTGTGAATGTTGTGGAAGATATGGACATATAAGTGCCAATTGCTTTATAAGGTTTGGAATGAACAATCGAAGATCATGGAGAAATCCTGGTATGGCATGTTTTCATTGTCACAAAGTTGGACACTTGGCTAGAGATTGTAGAGATCAACCTAGAGGAGACACTGAAGAAATAAAAGAAAAATTATACATGATTTGGAAAAAGAAGGAAATTGTGTCAAATGAAGAAAGCACCTTACCTACCGAGTTAGGTGCACCTATTCCAAATTAATCGATAAAGGTATGAAGGGATTGCATTCTCTCAAAGGTCAAATCTTAACAGCTCCTACTTTATTATGTACTTAAGTCAAAATCTGCATAGTTAAAGATGTATTAGTAAGTTTGAAATTCTATCAAAGTCTTTTGGAGCACTATACAGGAAGACTGTCAAGTCGGTGAATATAGGAAGACTGTCAAGTCGGTGAATACAGGAAGCCTGTCAAGTTGGTAAATGAAGGAAGTCTGGTTACTCGGTTAAAGCACAAAAAGGAAAGAAAGTTTAGTGGAACCGAGTGCATTTAATGTTTTTAACCTAACCTGCACAGAGCCCGATAAGGTATATTATGTACTTAAAGCATTTTCGCGGTCATTTTTAACTCACCAAGTTTTCAAGAGAGCAGAGAAAGCGAATCAAAGGCAACCAAACCACCTCCAAAGCAAAATTCAAGGTATTTACATCAATCTCAACACATTGTTAAATTGTTTTACTGATCATATCAAGTTGTTATTATTTGCTAAGTGTGAAGCGTCTACCATTTGAAAATATTCAAACCCTAAGGATCTTTTGTTAATTCTTATCTGAAATCTACAATGGCACCTAAGATCCAGAATCCCATTGTTGTTGAGAACATCAAAAAGTCCTCACCAAAATACTCTTTAACTCCCAAAATTACATCTAAACCGGATGACAAAACCACATTTTCACTCATCCCGGATAGAGTTTTATTAGTCGAGGATGTGAGATTCTTCACCAAATGTTGAGTTGAAGAACTAGGTCACATTAAAATCAAAGACACATATGATGAATTGTGCACCAATGGTAAAATGGATAGCAAGTATGAGCACATTAAGATCAAGGGATAGACTGAAGCCCTAACCTATCCCTGTGTATTCAAACCCCAGTGGGTCAAGTTTGTTTTGAGTAGAGTTCATGATGACCTCATGTGGCTAGAAGAGCAACTGTTTAAGATCACCAAGGAGATCATTCATTTGATCACCGGTTACCCTATTTATGATCATGCCCAAGCTCAGAAAATGATATCACAAAAGGAATTGATTAGTTTAACCGGAGTAGAGTCGGATCGCAGAGGACTGAAATTGAACAATGTCACTAATGCAGAACTAAAGTTTAATAGGTTACTGTTTCTTCCAATCAGCAAGGGAAAATAGTGTACCCTATGCAGCAGTAGACTTAGCATATAAAATTGTGAAGAAAGGCATGAAAATTGATTTATGTGAGGTGTTGCTGAAAAACCTAGTTGAGAATCTGAACACCATAAGGAAGCCAAAGAAGAACAATTCAGCCAATACACTAAAGTTTGGATCACTGTTAATATGCATGTTTTTCTATTTTGAAAAATTCTTTCCATCAGTCAGTAAAGTTGTTTGGGAGCTACATCGACCAATCACCCATCAGATCAATGACTTCATCAAGAAGCTAGGTGATAATTTTAATGATATTATGGATGATTATTTCAGCAAGTTTCAGGAAAGGATGCATAACAGGTACCGGATTCCACCCAAGCTAGTGGAGAAATACAAAGATGACATATGTTTTGAAGTGGACACTGATTATTGTTATGTGAATACTGTGGAACCAAGAACTCAATCTTTGCCACCTATGGGTTACGAGATTGATTTTGACATCACACAATAGCAAATTGCTGCATTTCTTACATTACCAAGGCATGCTACCGAGCTGAGGTATGGAACATATGAAGAAGTGAAGGAAAAAGTAAAAATGAGCATTGTAGTACCCAAAGCTACAAGGAAGGCAACAAAGATGATAAAGGCACTAATGGAGAAATTTGGAGAAGATTCTTCCTCCACACCTGTCAAAGGCACTATAGCCATTACCGAAGAGGAATCTGAAGCCCAAGAGGCAGCTATAACACTAAGCACTGAATTGCCTAAGGGAAAAGTGCTGAAAAGAAAGAAATAGGATGCATCAAAGGCCTCACCGACTCCTCCAGCAAAGCGACCTAACACACAAGCATCTGTAGCATCACCAAGTAAGAAATCAAAGAGTGTTGCCGCACCCAAGGTAACAAACAATTACAAGAAATCTACTCGGAGACTCATTTTGGCAAAAGAGTCTAGTGACACCGAATCTGAAGATGCAAGCAAATTTCAGATTGTCAAGAGCAAGAAGGTAAATGTACATAGTGTTGAAATTTTTTGTGCTAATCTGAAGCAATATGGTGGATTTGGATCATTCAGATATGTTAAGTATGAATCCAGAAATGATGCCGAAAAGAGACAAATAGAAGAAGCTGTCATCTGCACACTTCTGAAATTTTGATTGGTCCCATTGGAAGTATCCAATTCTCTTCCAAAAGAATTGTATGTGCATATTGATAACAGGTGGAAATATGCAATGGACTTGGAAAAATAGATTAGAGAAAAAAGTCTGGTACATCTCTTTCCAGACATGTCGGTAGATGAAATCAAAGAAAATATGACAAACTACCACAAAAACTTCCTAGTCAAGCAAAAAGCTTTAAAATTGATGAATGGACTTTATCTGGAAGTAGAGAAAGAGACCAAGGAAAAATGGTAGGAAATCTTTAGAATCAAGGATGCTGGTGAGCAAGCTACAGTTGAAATTGTTGATGTCACCGAGCAAGATCCTGATGTCACCGAGCAAGACCCTGCTGACACCATACAAGTAGATGAAGATATCATGGATATAGAGGCACCTGAACAGGAAATGATAGAAGGAAATGCTTACGCCCAACTTGTATCCAGTAAGTCAGTTTTGGAACAAGTTCAGTCCTATCCTCTGGTCAATCAACCTATCTCAACCGAGGCCCCTCTAGATACGGAACAAGGCACCAAAGGTCACAAGTCTACGATAGGAGAAGGTACTTCTCAAGAATAGACCTCACAAGCGCATTGAAAATGTTGCAACCGAGACACCAAAGGAAACTACAGAGGCTAAATAAACTGACCAAAGTGTTGCCTCTACTGAGCAACCAACCGAGGGTCATCATGCCTCACAAGCCATTGTCTTAGTTCAATCAGTGAAAGGTAAAGAAAAGAAGATGAAAAAGCATAGTTTTAAAGTAGATTTGTCAAAACCAATAGTGTTGCCCAATGTTGATATATCCAAATTAAAGGGGCAAGCACTCATTGATTTCGGTGAACTATGCAAAGCCAAAGCCGAACAAGAGAAGCAAATGGTTATTCAAAAGAAAAATAAAGTACTTCAGAAGGTGAAAGAACTCTTAACCGACTTGCTATCTGAAGCTACAGTGACAACAGATGCAACCATCCATGTTCAACTGGATGAACTCCTAACCAAGATAGAGACATCTGGAGTAGATGCATCAGAATATTTGAGCAAGTTAAAGGACAAGGAGCTCACTGCTAAGATGATTGAAGAGGTACAGAAGGCTATAGCTATTGGAAAAGTTAAACTTGTCAAATTTATTGTTGAGTTGACCCCTCAACTCAAGCACATTCTTTATTTATTTCAGAAACTTTGTACATTCTCTTTATTTATTAAACATATCAAGAATAAAATTGAAGTGATTGAGAAAGAGATCACCAATCTCTCTAATAAGTTCACCACTGAGCCTAATTCCATTCAGAATTTTTATACCAAGCTACAACAGCTCATGGCTCAACAATTGGAACTAAGGAATGAAGAACACAAGATAAGGATGGACATAGTGACACTTCAAACATTATTCCTTCCTCATCTTTCTTCCGTCCAAGAGCAGATTAGCAAGGCTCTACGCTATCCACTCAACAAGAGGGAAGCACATTAGATGGACTCATTTCACTATTAACTAACATTATAGCTCAGAATTCACTCATGGACAGTGTTAAGGATGCCCTCTCTACTGCTCTCACCGATGCCCGAACAAAGTACAAATCTATTTTTGACCAGTTGCCACCACCGAATGGTAACTAAATTTTGATGTTTGTCAAAAAGGGGGAGTGATATAGTATCAAAGCATCAAAGTATCAAACAAAAGGAGTGTAGTATACAAGGGGAGTATATACCAAGCAAAATAGAGTCAATTTTGATAAAGCAATGAACCAAGCAGTTATCACAGAACATTGATCACCGAGCATGCAAAATCAAAATTTTGTACAGTATATTGATAAGGGGAGTATATTTGAATATACTATTTCATTGACTAATGTATATACTATTTGTTTAGTCAAATTTTGTAAGTATATAGATTTTTGATTTATGACTTTGAAAGTAGTTTTGTCAAACATCTCAACTAATGTCAAAAGGGGAAATTGTTACTACTTATCAAGTTGTCATTAGTTTTACATCCAAAGTCATTCTATATAGTCTAGTTGGTTATCTCTACCGAAATATTCAGTCGATATGAATAGAACATTCGGTTAAAGAAGAAAGTATTCACAGAGCCCAGTATGCACCAAGTTGTCTACCGAGTATCATTCCATGTCTACTGAGCAACAAAGATGATACACCGAGTGAAACGTGTTACCAGATTCATTGAACCTGGACACACATATGAAAACATATTACAAGATCGAGGAACATAGAACCGTTATCACATTGGAAATTGCACTTAAAGATTGTGTATGATTTGGAGGTCATTTATCCAATGAAATATTTTGTATAGTTATTCATTCGATAAATCATGTTTGTAAGATCGAAGCAATGAATCAGATCACTGACATAAGAGATCTATTTATACAACATGGATTGAGATTAGATATATACATGTAGTGATAGATAGGGATATATAGAGGTGTATGAAGCAAGACATGTGTGATACATGAGAAAGCACTAAGTTTTATGACTATTACAGAGACACATAGGTCACCGAGAAGGATTTCAGAGAATAGTGAAAGAACAGAGTAAATAGAAGGGTTTACCGAGTTACTTTATGGGTTACTGAGGTATGCTATAAGCAAGGTAATCTTCTTTTGAGCACATAGAATCTGCTATAACATTCCAGATGTAAATTTGTAGATATTTGTAAAGATTTTATTGAAATATTTTGTAGTTGTAAGAGAAACCTTTAACAGGGTAAAAGAATCTAACCAAGTCTATAAATTGTAAAGCCTCTAACTATGTACAACATTTAGTTTAAGTGTTGTAAAATCCTTTAGCAAGGTAGATCTAATAGATCCTGATACTCCTAACAAGGTAAGCTATCAGAAATAGCTAAAAATGTAGCTCTAACCGAGCACTCTTTATTATTGCAGTAGTGAAGTTGTGGGTGCCATCCCCACCACAGTTTTTCTCTCTAATCAAGAGTTTCTGCGTAGCCAAAATATATGTGTTATGGAGTGAATCATGTATGATTGTTATTTATTTGTTTTAGCTTTATGTTATGTTGCAGAAATTTTTGGTTTATGCATAACAGTAAAGATATTGTTGTTAAAAGTATTCCAAGTACTGATTCACCCCTCCCCTCTCAGTACATTAGCTTTCCATATTGGGGCTAACAATTGTAGCAGAAAGAAAGAGAACAGATGGAAATGTTTATAATATGAAGGAATGCTATGAGTCCCAATGTATGTTAGGACAAGTAGATGAAAGTTGGTTGTGGCACCAAAGATTAGGACACATAAATTTTGATAACCTAGTTGCAATAAGCAAAAAGGGGTGTGTGAGGAATATTCCATACATCATCAAACTGGCAAACACATTTTGTGATTAATGTGTAAAAGGTAAGAAAACTAAAGTGAGCTTCAGGACAAAAGAGCACAACACCTCAAGACCACTTGAAATTGTGCATACAGATTTATGTGGTCCAACTTGAACAAGAGCTCTTGCCAGTGAAAGATACTTTATGCTCTTCATTGATGACTACTCAAGAATGATATGGGTCACCTTTCTGCAAGCTAAATCACAAGCATTTGAAAGATTCAAGATCTTTCAGAAGATGGTGGAAAAAGAAAGTGTGTACAAGTTAAAATGCCTAAGATCAGATAGGGGTGGAGAGTTTACATCAAATGAATTTGAAGATTATTGTGAAAAAAATAGAATTAGAAGGCAAGACTCTGCTCCTAGGACACCACGACAAAATGGTGTGGTAGAAAGGAAGAATAGGATAGTCAATGAGATGGCCAGAATCATGTTAAATGAGGCCAGTCTACTAGACACATATTGGAAAGAAGCTATTCATACTGCTGCATATACTTTGAACTGGGTTCAATTAAGAACAAACAACAGGATGACACCTTATGAGTTGTGGTATGATTGGAAGCCATCAGTCAAATAATTCAAAGTATTTGGAAGGAAGTTCTTTATCAAGAAAGATATGGATGGTCTAGGAAGTTTTGACTTGAGGAGTGATGAAGGAATCTTCCTTGGTTACTCATCTAATAGCAAGGCCTACAAATGCTACCATAAAAGACTAAGAAGAGTCATTGAGAGTGTGCATGTAAAGTTGATGAAGATATGCACAAAGTATGTCAACCACAAATTAACCGGTATGATAACTTCGGTGATGAAGATGATGAAGTTCAGTCAGATACTGAACCAGAGGTAGCATCCAAGAAGGCTCCCAACCGGTATGTACAACTGAATCACCCAGAAGAGAAAATTCTGGGAAATAAGAGTGATGGTGTACAGACTAGACGAAGACTTACCCAGAATGATGAACAAGTCAACCTATGCCTCATGACTGAAGTTGAACCCCAAAAATTCAATGAGGCCAACAAAAGACAAGAATGGATGGATGCCATGGAAGAAGAACTGTAGCAGATTGAGAGGAACAAGACTTGGGAATAAGTCCCTAGACCGGAAGATAAGAACATCATTGGCACTAAATGGGTCTATCGGAACAAGATGAATGAAGAAGGTAAGATTGTTAGGCATAAAGCTAGACTAGTGTGCAAAGGATACTCTCAAGTAGAGGGGATTGACTTTATAAGAAACATTTGCTCTGGTAGCTAGATTAGAAGCAATTAGAATGTTTCTAGCCTACTCTACCTACACAGGCTATAAAGTATACCAAATGGATGTAAAATCTGCCTTTCTAAATGGAAATTTGGAAGAAGAAGAAGTGTACATGGAGCAACCAGAAGGGTTTTTGCTACATGATGATGAGACATTTGTGTGCTGGTTGAAGAAGGCCTTGTATGGTCTAAAGCAAGATCCTAGAGCATGGTACTCAAGATAGATTAGTATTTGAAGGAGCAGGGATTCAAAAAGGGAAGTGCTGATAGCAATTTGTACATAACGAAAGATGGGAACCACATGATCATTGTGGTTGTGTATGTAGATGACATCATCTTTGGAGGCAACAAGGACACTCTCTGCAAAGAATTTCTTGATCAGATGCAATCAGAATTTGAGATATCAATGCTTGGTGAATTAACTTACTTCCTTGGTTTGCAGATATTACAACAAGATAAAAGAATCTTTATCTCACAAATCAAGTATGAAAAGGAGATGTTGAAAAAATTCCAACTGGAAGATTGTAAACCGGTAAGTACCCCCATGGTGACTAACAACAAATTAAGAAAGAATAATGAATCACCAGTGGTGGATTAGACTTTGTACATATCCATGATAGGTAGTCTATTGTATCTCACCGTTTCAAGACCAAATATAGTTCAGGCAGTGTGCATGGTGGCCAGATTCCAAGCTACACCAAAGCAGTCACATATGAATGTTGTTAGCAAAATTTTTAGGTACCTACAAGGGATGCTCAACTATGATTTGTGGTATCCTAAACAAGGAGATTTTATCTTAGAAGCATACACTGATGCTAATTGGGTAGGTTGGATTGATGATCAAAAGAGAACAAGTGGTGGTGCATTCTTTCTTGGTGATTGGTTGGTCTCATGGCAAAGCAAGAAGTAGGAATCAGTCTCTCTATCTACTGCCATAGCTGAATACATTGTTGCTCTCAGGTGCTTTGGATGAAGTAGACTCTCAAAGATATACAGGTGGACATCACTGATCCTATTCTCATCTGGTGTGACAATTTGAGTGCAATCAACATAGAAAAGAATCTAGTCATGCATTACAGAATAAAGCACATTGCTATCAAGTATCACTTTCTCAGAGAGAAGGTTGAAAGATAGGAGGTAAGGATGGACTATGTTCCTATTGGCGAACAAGTAACAAACATCTTCACCAAACCATTAGTGGTAAGCACTTTTGAGTACCTCTGAAATAAGTTGGGAGTTGTGTCATCTGTCTAGGAAGGCTTTATGTGATTTAGGGGGAGCTCAGTATGGATCAAAGGGGGAGTGCACAATACCCTTTGTCATTGTTTCAAAGGAAGAGAAATGTACCGGTATAGAGTGTCTTGTGAGAAGTTGACATCAATGCAAAAGGGGGATATTGTTGGCATTTTGGCATTAAGTTGTCATTGATGTCAACCGACATGATGGGTATTCACATGAATGTGAGTAGACAAAATGAAGACTTACTAGTAAGGCATAAACCGGTCTGAAGGATAACTGCCTATTTATGATGAAGAGGCAGAATGTTAAAAGTTGTCACAAACTACTGAAGGGGAAGATGTGTTACCGGTATAGTGTGCACTACCCGTTAGCAGAAGAAGAAGATCCTACTAGTAAAGGCGTGTATCGGTATGAGTTTGCTGAATGATCAAGTTTGAACCGACTGTGTGTCAGTGAGAAAAGTGATTGACTATGGTTATGTCATGTGGAGCCAAGGTGGAAAATAGGTAGAGGTTGGTAAAACCATCATCGACACGGTTGGTGAAATTGTCTGTCAATATAAATGAAATAGCCACAAATCATAGGATTGTATCTGACCGTTGTGGCTCGAGGAAGAAACAATGACAAAGGAAGATCAGGGAGTAGTTGGTGCCAAGATCAATGCAAAGGAAATCCAATTCCGGAAGACCTCGAAAAGGAAACAATTGAAGCATTTTATGTGTCAATGGATTTCAAGGAAGGAGATCTTGTTCGAGATTGGTATTTTCAGCAAATATGCATTGGATAATGGAAACCATGTATAGATGCATCCTTGAAGGAAAAGTGATCGATCCAAGATAAGATGGATTAGATCTCATGAAGATTGTGTCGAGAAGAGGAAACCCTAACCGCTCCAAAGTTTGAATTGCTTTCTGGTGGGAAATCACAGGATAAAAGAGGAGAGCTCGAAATATAGTGTGTTGATGATGTGAAGAAGAGGAAGAGAAAAGAGAGAGTTAGTGAAAGAGAAGAATTGCTAGCCTTAGAAATAATTCTAAGAAAGTTGCAGTGTAGGTGAGCAAGCATACTTGTGAGAGGATTCTACCGACATAACTATAGTCTTGCATTTGAGTCTAACCGACAAGGTGTGGCAGAGAAGGCAACATCCAAGTGTGACACAGTGTGTTGAGAAACTGTGTGAGAGAGGGAGAGAAAGATAACAGAGGCCGAGAATCGGAGACAATAATCTCACAACCGGTAGTGTGAGATTCAGTGGAGGAGAAAAGACTGTCAACCGACAGTGAGTTATTTGATCAAAGAGTTGCATAATTCATTTGCAACAAGAAGCCTTAATTGTATTCAAATAGTATTTCAATATATATCGCAAAGTTGAAGCTTGGTGCAGGGGTTGGTGCCCTAAATATTTGTAATTCAGTGTTTTACCTATGAGGCTGGATTGGAGCAGTAGTCTCCAACAACTTTTATCATCGAGGTTTTTCCCACATTGGGTTTTCCTCATAAATCTGGTGTTGAGAGTTACATTTGTGTGAGTGATCTCTTTGGCTTCCTTTCTTGTTCTACTGGTTTGATTGTTTAGTATTTAAGTGAATAACTGATATTCTAAAGTTTATTTGAAAGTCAAGAATGTTAGGAACCACTGATTTACCCCCCTCTCAGTGGTACTTCATGTTCAACAAAATGGACACACACACACACAAAAAATCACACAACACACAGATTTATGAGGAAAACCCAAGTGGAAAAACCTTGGTGAGAATAGTTGCTGGAGTCTATTGCTCCAATCTATCCTCACAAAGAAAATCACTTGTACAATATGTTTAGGGCACCAACCCAAGGAGCACCAACCCCTGAAAATTTAGAGCACCAACTCCTATTTTGATCACCCACTCAGAGAAATACAATAACATCAAGTTTTTACAATGCAATGATAAAAAATTGTTACAAATTTCTCATACCTTGAGAATGCATTTCCCTACCTGTTGATGTTCTTCCATTGTTTTATCTTCTTCCTCTGTTTGATTGTCTTCTACTCTTTGCCTCTACTTCACCTTACTTAATGTTCTCTACACTCTCTCTTCACTCTTTCTACTTATGTAGCTTCTTAAGTTTTTCCTTAGCGGCAACTCTATCTTCATCTATCTATATACTCATAGTAGTCTTGTTGAGATTTTTATTTCCACCTCTATCTCTGTATTGACAACCCAACTACTTCAATCAAATCACATTTACTGCCTTGCTCAATCATCTCTGCATCAAAGAATGTTTTCCCTCCAAATCTACATTTTAAAATTAATTCATTTTGTCTCTTAGAGATCTAGTCTATAGTAGATTAGATTTTCTTTCTTGGATCAAACATCTACATTAAATTCCTCTTCTTTGATTTCCTGAATGTTCACTATATTGAGTTTCTATTTTTAGAAAACTCAATCTATCAAACATATTTGATTCTGCCTCTATTGATTACCTTGAGCCCTTCAACCATCTGTAACTGAATCACCATTAAGGAAGTCTCCATCTTATTGCAAGGATTGGATGAACTCTCCAGTCGGTTATTCGATCACTTGGAAGCCACTTGTCTTCATAAGCATCATCCAAGTCACCTAGTCGACTGTATTCAACCTTCCACATGGTCCTCTAAGTCTATTGGGCCACCAGCATGTTGACTGAAACACCTCTATTAGTCACAATGACTTTAAAAACTTTTGCATGTATTCTTGCAGGATCAACCTTATCGTTATGACTTTAGATTGCTGGTGGAAGGAAATAATAATCTTGTCGAAGTTTAGTGTTATGTCAAAAAGAGAACCTTCATCAACATGATATGCACACCATCACAATGACATCGACATTGGCATGTTGCCATAGTTTTCATTAGCTGAAGAGAGGAGGTAAAGGTCATACCAATCAACTGAGTTACACTGAAAAAAAACCACATCGACAAGACACTCAAGTAACTACATTGAAAAAGAAGGGTGATATTGGTATAAACCAAAGGCGTAGCCAAAAGAATAAAGGGTCTTTCCAAAAGGGCAAGTCATACCAAAATGCCTTTTTTCTACCATACAACGCAAGGCCCCACATGAACACATCACTGCTTGCATGGACAAATCACCACATCCCAACAAGATTCCTCTTTATTTCCTTTTGTCACTTTTAAAATGAACAACCAAGATCATTGTGCAATAGTGCGATTAGATAAACTTGCACAAAGAGGTTAATGCCGTAATACCACCATGAGCCCCCCACATAAAAGGGTCACATCTTTGACCAGATCAACGACTTGCATGGGCATGTGATTGCATGATGAAAACAAGGTGTTAGATAAGGATAACTCCGCTACTGCGCCTTCCTACTTGGCACTGGTTCCCCCAAGAATATGACATCACCAATGTGGACTATTCAACTGCCACCACCAAGATTTCAACTAACACAAGAGAAAGTGGGGACCATGTGAATTACAACACAACATCATATCAAAGGATTGAGTTGTCGGAGGAAATAGGAAAGTAGGAACAACACAATTGGAATGGGTGCTACTTTTAGTTTGATTTGATATCACGATAGTCAACTTGAGAGAATAAATCCATAGTAGCCACATAGTCATGGGTCCCTCACAACACATCACTACCAAGAGAACCAATTAGAGATAACCAACATGACATCTGTAAATGTTGGAAGAATCATGGGCCCGACTATTGGAGATCGGAGGTTAGCCAAGAATAAAAAACAAGAACAACTTCCACTTTTCCAGTTAGATGCGATATGTCGATAAGAGGATTTTCACTGTGGGGTCCCACTATATTGGTATAACACAAAGAGGCCAATAAGAGGTGAAAAATCATTCACCAAAACACCAAGTCATGTAAAAAATAAACAGCATCAGCAAGACTTCAAGGGGCCACCCGATCATAAAATTAGTCTCCCCAAAAGGAAAACTCAAATCAAAATACACCATGTCGGCTAGACAATAATGTGGTCACACCGAACAAAAGATCATTTTGCCAAGACCATTAACCTGTCATGCCAAAATCTGTAGAACATGAAACTACCTTGTGTACACCTCTACACTCCATTTCATTTCACGTATTATACTGCAACATTTGTGTAGCATAACATGACGTGTTATGCACGATTGCATAACCTTTATGTTATGTGCTTCACATGTCTGCAGTCATTCTCTTGTTGACATCAATGACAATCTAATTCCAACACTTGGAAATCAGGGCTCCAAGTTTGGGGGGAGATTGTGAAGATGGTGGAAAAGCATGTTTGGTAGCTTATGTGAACCCTTCAAGCAGGCCTTGAAAGCCAAAGCATGAAAGTGAGGTCCAAGTGAGGACAAAATTGTAGGTAAGTACAATTTAGGATGCTACACCTAGATCCAATAGCTAGGATATATTTAATTCAAGCGTAAAAATTACTTCCTAATTCCATTAGATTGAAACCCTTTTATGTAACCTGGTTTAATTTATTGATAAGTTAATTAATGCCAAGGTGGGGGACTATGTCATTAGGCACCAACAAACTAAGTTGTTTCTTTATATATGAACGTGATCCTAAAAATTTCAATTGCTTAGTTATTCTTTAATTATAATTATCTATTTATATTGAATTATTATTTTCAATATTTTATAGTAAAATAATTAATTGTCAAGGAGATAAATAATTAATAAATGTTAATTATTTGTTTAAATTTTTTTGATAAAAGTGACCAATGTCACTAATTTTTTTTATTAATATTAAAAGGAAGATTACAAAGTAAGCTTGTATGACAAAAGAGCATAGTACAAAGATGTGCATGCAACCCAGCCAAGTAACAAAGGTAACCCAAAAGAAGCAACAAAATAAAGCCACCCACCAACCCCCATACTAAACAAAGTGAGTATGATGCACAATAGTTACAAAATGATAATATGCTAACAAAGTATCCATAAGCTCGATCAAGAGTCAGAGCCAGAATCTAAGGATGAAGAAGGGATAGAAAAATCTTCCATAGGATCCACCGAGCTAAACTAGTCATTTGAAGAATCATAAATTACATCCAATTCCATACAAGAGAGATCAACTCCCGAAGACAATTCAGAAATAGGTTGAACATCATCCTTAGATATAGAGATATGATCCACATTATTACCCACTGTAAGAGCAATATCTTGCAATGGAGGAATGACCATTGGGTCCACGCCATCGCATTCACATGGGTGATTAAGCAAAGTAAAAAGCCTGAGAAAGCAATCAAGGGTAGAAGACACCATAGAAGGAGAAACAACATCAATTAATTCCCCAAATTCTGTAATAACATTACTATATGAGCCCATCTACACACCAAACCTAACAAAAACAAGAAGCTTATGAAGACGGGTGTTAGCCATAAAATTTTTAAAATACACAAGACCACCAATGGGGGCAAATCCATCTCTAACTTATGAGAATTTAACAATAAATAAAGATCATCTTCATCCACAAGATCATAATTCACATATCTATTAGCAATAAACTAAACCAAAGGTATATCTAATAATAAATCCATGATAACCATAAGAAAATGGGAAATAAATTAAGTGAGAAGAGCATAAGGATTATTTTCCAACCAAGAATTACCAATGAGAGTTTGAATGACCTCTTGAATGTGAGTACAACTCATGGTGAATGCCATTGAAAGTCTCTTTGAAGAATATTTTACCTCCACCCTTACCTTCTAGGAGTGTTGTGGAATGCCAATTCTGTATTCCATATTTACAATCAGAACCCAAAAATTGAAATGAAAAAGACATAATACAAATGAAACTAGAATGCAAGAATAAATATATATCTTGTCCAAGAAAAGATTTCAAAGGAAACCTTATCAATGCCATAATTAATGTTCTTCAGCTCACATAGGTGAAAATGAGCCCACACAAAAGAATACATATTATCAATGACAAAGCCATATTATTTCCCAAAACAAGCTAGTACCAATAAGTAACACAATTCATGTAGAATAATCCTTCTAAGTCAGAAACAAAAGAAATAGTGGCGTTCGAAACAAGAAAGATGATATCAACCATCCAAAAGAATCACTACATGGCAGCCAAGTACATCACAATTAAAATGCTTAATAAGTATGAAGTCCCAATACCAATAGAGGTTGTACCATGAACAAGATACCGACACTGCTAAAACACACATGGAGTACAAGAATAACATGAAACCTAACATGAGTGAAATATTAGCGCATGCAGAGGTCATACCACCACCAAAGTCTAAGTACTACCAAATCATTCCTGAGGCATATAAACTATCAAAGAAAATCACTCCCATACGAGCCCAGATAAAGGCGGTAATCAATACCAAACTACAAATTAAGATATAGCTGAAAATATTAAAAGGACACTCTCTTAAATGAGTATAGTATTCATCATGCCACATCACCCATGCCAACTTGTTGGTCTATTTTTCATTGTTGTCATTGATGTCATAAATATCATTTGTTATCCAACATGTATGTGATCTAATCTAGAAAGTTTGCTTCATTTATTCAATATTGTTTTTTCATGTATGCACAATTTTGACGTCTGATATTCAATGTTATCGGAAACTATTTTTGGGTTTGGTCTTATCTGAACATGGTGATAGCACATGATTCAAGATGCACTAAGATCTGGTCCTATCTAGATGTTCTGGTGTAGACACCTAAAATTGTCATGTCTAATTAAATAAATATTTTATTTATTTAATTAATTTAGCTTAATTCTTCTATTAATTAAATAAATCTTTATTTATTTAATTAATTCATTTATCCTCTTCTAGCCTTATTTCTCATTTAAATAAATATATTTATTTATTTAAATTATCCTTTTCCTAAATTAAATAAATATCTTATTTATTTAATTGATCTCACCCCTTCTATTAATTAAATAAATCTTTATTTATTTAATTAATTCATTAACCTTTTCTACCCATGACACATGTCATTCATCTCTTAATTCCTACACTACCTACCCCTTTCATTATTTTATTATTTCTTTTACCTACCCTCTAATCATAGCCGACCTCCTTTTACACCTCTCAATCTTATCCCTCCATTTCATATAGTGTCTTCTATATAAGGAGATGCTTCCTTCATTATCAAACCCTAATCGTTCTATGCATTCTAATCATCTTTTATGCAATTGACTACACTACGATCCTACTTGCAACCACATTCCGTTCTTTGTTGAGCTCTTGTGCACATAGAATCTGAGAGCAAATATATCAAGCAAGATCAATGGAGATAGGAAGAATGGAGATCCAAACCCTATTAGACATGTGATGGTATAATCTTTGTGATTTCGTTTGATTTGCATCATCTTAGGCAATCTTCATATGTTATGGTGGATCTTTATTGTTGTTAGGCTAGGGTTTTGTGGTTGAATTCATTTAGCCTTTCAATATTGTTATTATTGTTATCCATTTTCACCATATACATTTTGGCACGCCCGGTGGGACTCTTGTCCCTTTTGCATTTAACATCCTTATTGCAGATTTTGTATTTTGAAGTTGCAGATCTGACGTTTTTGGTAGCATTTTGATATTCCAGCGTTTGCGCACTTTCGGATCGCGTTTTTGTTTTTCTGGCGCGTTTGCGACATCTGGAATCGCGTCTGTGTTACTGGCAATTTTTTTTGTTTTGCAGGTTCCAGGAAAGCGCGCTTGTGTTATAAAGCCGCATCTGAGATGTTTTTAGCTGCGTCTGTGTCCTGAAGTCACGTCTGCGTTTTGTAGCCACATCTGTGTCTCACAGAACCGCGTCTATGTCACCAAGTCGTGTCTATGTTGAGGGTAATCGCGTCTGTGTTCACCAGTTTCAAATTTTGGGTTTTATCGATTCAGTTTTGGAATTTTGCATTTAGGGTTTTAGATCTGGTTTATTTTGAGCTAACATTTTTAGATCTAGCTAACGAAATTGGTGCAGCTTGTCTTGAAAGCAAAATCATTTGGTTGAAGGCCCCTATTTTCACAAATTCTTTTTGGGTTTAAAATTTACCTAACTTGTGTGCTTGCAGGAAGGGGTGATTATTTGAAACAATTCAAACTACTAACAACTCTTTGGTGCAGGTCCTTGGCAAGGGTTTTTGGATTTTTATTGTGTGCCTTGTTTTCATAGACTAGCAAACACTTCAATTGGTGCACTAAAATTGAATCATTGTCTTTTGTGTCTTGAGCAATAGGCTCTTTTTTTTTAATCTTTAGAGGGCCTGTCTTCCCGTATGGTCATTAGGACTACTAGTGAGAAGAGAACGACCCAAGTGGTAGCGAGGAAAACCCACCTCTTTCGAACCACTATAAACAAATGTATTCATGGTGAAAACTATGGATAACGTGTGCTGATTAGTTCATACCGACACTATGTCTCCCCATAAACCCGTTTGATCAAATTTATTTGATCAGTTGTAGGGCGTAACCCCTACCGGCTAGGAGCCTTCTGTATTTATAGAGTTGAAAGTGCCGCATGTATAGCCACACGAGCGGATGCCCTTACTAGCACCTTTTTGTTTTAGAAGCCCAAATCCTTCTAGTTGTTGGGGCAGGAGGTCGGACCTCTGGTAGCGGCCCACACACATACGGTTCTTAGTAGAGATACAAAGTTCGCCACGAAGAGTTTTCATGGGGACTGATGCTTGTCTGACCCGAGAAGTGAGTGCCGAGGGTGGAGCCAGTGAGGTCAAGCATCTAAGTATCCACTCTGAATAGCATAGCCTCGGGGGTAAAACCCCATGTGGGATCAACAACTATTGTTTTGGCCAGCCATAAGAATTGTGCTTGACTTATTTTAAACATTCAAAACATTCAAAACCAAACAGAAAAATATTGTGTCTTTTGTGTCTCCAAGTGTATGCAAAACAATTTTACATCAAACAACACACTTTTATTGGAGTCATTTTTTGAGTCTAGACACTTGCAAAACATTGGGTCTTCATCAATACTATGTCCTTTTGTCACGAAAAACAGTCAAATAGTCAGATTTGGTCACAACAAAACAACTTCACAGACTGGAAAAAATTGCACAAATTTTGCAGAAACGCGTCTGTGTCTGACATAATAGCGTCTGTGTTGTATAACCGCATCTATGAATGACAGAAACACGTCTGTGTTCCCAGAATCAACATTGCAATTTGCACAAAATCCCAGAAACGCGTTTGTGTTAAACAGAACCACGTCTGTGTCAAGAAATCGCGTCTGTGAAGTATACAAGCGCGTCTGTGTTCAGAATTGACAAAACTTTTCCAATCCAGCAAACAAACACAGTCAGTTTTGGAATTCTTGAGCTTCCTAGGTCATTTCTCCAGGGTTTCATTTAGCATTCAACCTATCTTTGGGTATCACAAACTCCATCATTGCTTCACATCTCACTTTACATTCACATATGTCTAAACTTGAGTCAAAAGGTCACTTGCTTGTCCTCATCATACTTTGTCAACACACTACATACAACAACACTTTGCTAGGTGGTCCCTCATCAAGGTTTCTTACCTTTGGGTCTCATTTGGTCTTACTTAGAGTCAAGGTCAACTTACCTCATCAAGAGAAACTATCCTCTCTTTGGAAGTCACACCTACTCTACTACATACATACTTGGTCTTACACTTTGGACATCGCAAATACACCTCAGATTCATTTACATTTCATCCAACTCTTGGTCTTCCATACTTTTTCCATTTTTCATCTAGTCTCACATATCTCGGTCAATACCTAGTTCATGGTTGAAACCCATCTTCAAAAATCTAGGAGAGAAACTAAAGAGGCTCAAGAGTCTGCAAACATGAGTTCTTATGAGTATGACAATGATATCTTTTTCAATTCCGATCATACTACATTACCTGACATGGATGCCTATAGAAACATTCCAAATGTTGAGAACATGGACACTACAAACAACAATGCTACACATAATGACAACATGGACAACTTTTCCATACATTCAGCAGATGTGGAAGAATCCATTATGAATCCCCATTTCAATCGATTGGTTGAGGAAATAATGAGAAGGGATAGACAATACTTCTTACAAATGATGGCACAAAGTGGAGCCAAGATACCTCATGATTTTGACATGTCTCAAATAATGGAACATAGACCTTTGCAACAACCTCACTCCAACATGGATCAAAGGAGACCTAATAGTGGAGGCAATAGAGGACCACATATGGTACTTGAATCACCATCATCTTTGTTTCAAAAACCAGAGGTCCCATACACACATGGTCAAACATATGATACTCACCTTCGCAGACCTTTATGGAAGTCTTATGGAGAGAAATATGCTCAATCACATATCAACACTAAGGATCAACCACCAAAGCAATTGGATATTCAAAGGCATGCTCAAAATTTGGACACAAGGAAACCCCGTGTCAAATTTGGGGGCAACACATTAGAACATGACATGCCTGTAGAGTATGGTATACATGCACAAAATAGATATGGTGTTCCTCAACATGAATCTATACCAAGTGGTCCATATACGTAGCATCACTATAGACCTCCTCCATATGAACATGTGTATGATCAATATCATCTATATATGCAACATGCTCCTCCTCCAATTGGCGCCTCAAACATGGGGTATGGTCCAAGAAGTCAATCTCCACCTAAGAGAAATTTGGAACAACAAATCAGGGACTTACAAAAGAAAATGGAGGACATAAATACACCAAAGCCAACATACACAATGAGAGACATATGTCCTTATCCATTTGACAAGAGCATTCCAATTCCTCCTTTTCCTACACATTTTGTGACACCTAAATTTGATAAGTATAGAGGAAAAGGGGATCCTAAGGCACACATAAGACAATTTTTCATAGCTTGCATTGAGGTAGTAGCAGAAGAGACATATTTGATGAGATTATTCCCACAGAGCCTAGGTGATCAAGCTATGGAATGGTTCTCCCAACTTCCACCTGGTATTAAGTCATGGGGTGACTTAGCAGAGGCATTTATTCAACATTTCTCCTACAACATAGAGACAGACATATCAGTCACTACTTTGTGCAACACCAAGCAAAAAGATGGAGAGTCTTTTGCATCATTTTTACAAAGATGGAGAAATTTAGCCAGCAGATGCTCTTGTGAAATTCCACAAAAACAAATGGTAGAGATGTTCACCCAAAATGTTAACAAAGACATTGGCTATGATCTAAGGAAAGCTTGTTTTTCCACCTTCAAGGACATCATTGAAAAAGGCTTAGCAACAGAGAAGGTCCTAATTGAACAAGGAGTTATTAAGATATTCAAGGAAAACAAAGATGACTTTAAAGGAAAGGACAAGCCAAGATTTTCGAATAAAAACAAGAACACAGTCAATGATGGTGTGGTGGATGCCAACATAGTGCGACCCAAATTCATCTTTTTGGGATCAAGTTCTACAAACAATCAAGTGAATACTCAAACAACTTCCAGATCACGAAGGAAATAAACTCCATTGGGAGAACCACTTGAGTCAGTCTTCAAGAAGCTAGTGGCAAACAAGGTAATCACAGTTCTAGATTTTCCTCCATATGAACCAAAGGTTAAACCAAATTGGTGGAATGATGATGAATATTGTGAATTTCATAAGAGAAAAGGTCATAAGATAGGAAATTGCCATCGACTGAAGAACATTATACAAGATCTCATTGATAGGGGTGACATTGAAATTGAGGGACACTCATCTAATCAAGAACATGAGATGTTTAAGGAACCATTCCCAAAACATGACAAGGGAAAAGCTAAAGCCACAGAGGATCAAACCAACTATACCAGAGCAACCTATAACTATGATTCAACTATCAATCACCTTTCAATGGACAATTACATCTCTACCATTATCATCAAGGACAAAACGTCTGAGAATTCTACCCAGAGACCCAAGATTGTCCTAAAAGGTGTTGGATCTTCTTCTGAACCTACCTCTGAATGTCATGTTACAACCCGCCGAGGTAAAGTCACTTTGCAAGGTGCTCCAACTAAAAACACCACTTCCTCATCAACCAATCCTGAGTATGACCTTGTAGAACAGTTAGGGAAGACACCCGCACTCATCTCCATCCTTGAGCTATTACGCATATCCCCCACACATAAAGCTATTCTTGACAAAATCTTGAGAGAAACTGCCGTCCCTACTAATCTGAACGTGGACCAGTTTCAAGCCATGGTGGGATACCTTTCTATTCCACATTCGCTTACATTCACTGAAGTTGATGACGCCTCCGTAAGTCAGCCACATAATGCACGGTTACACGTTGAAGCCTTCATACACAAACATCGAATAAAAAGAGTCCTGATAGATGGAGAAGCAAGTCTAAACATTTGTACATTGAGCACTATTAAACAATTGGGATATTCTAATAAAGCTGTGAATTCTACAAATCAAATCACCATCAAGGCATATGATGATGAAGAGCGTTCGTCCAAGGGCACAGTCACCCTACCTCTCAGAGTTGGGCCAGTTGCAAAGGATGTGGTTTGTCAAGTCCTAGACCTGGATCTCACTTATAACATATTACTAGGACGTCCTTGGATTCATGAAATGAGGGCAGTCCCATCTACATATCACCAATGCATTAAGTTTCCTCACAATGGAGTGGAAGTAACAGTTAACGGTGATCCTAATCCATTCATATACTGCAATAACCTGAGATCAAAGACTGAGACCATCATTCCCAGTAATCGTGAAGCTATTCCTTCTTTGGCATATATTGATCCTGAGTCATTAAAACCTTCGACATCAGAACAAGGTGAGCTTAAAGGCAAGTTTCAAGACAAAGGCATGGGGGAATACACTTTAAATCAGACCATGTGCTTACGACAAGTCATGAGTTCCCCAAAAGAATATGGAAGACCAAATCCTAACAAGCAAGTACCCGTCATGATACTCAAATGGGACCCTACTACCTTTCAAAGATGGGGTGAACTGGAAGAGGAAGACTTGTACAAAATGCTTTACAAAGACAATGAAGATGACACACAAGATTACATTAGTCTACCATGTGAGAAATATGGCAAAGGCTTCAAAATTCTACAAAAATTCAGGTACGATGGAAAAAGCCCTCTTGGGTTACGAAAGGAAGGCATCATTGAACCTTTACAACCTGAATTGACTTTCAAAAAGGAATGCTCAAAAGGACTTGGTTTCTTAACTTCCAAGGTCCACACCCAAAGGACAGAAGAAGCCTTGCAAATCAAAGCTGCCAAAATTCAACAAGAGGATTGCTATTCCACAGATTCCAATGAATGGGAATGGGGTTCAGACAAGTCCTCCAGTGACTACGAGCTCACCGAGACATTCAGAGAGCCAGATGAACCCACAGAAGAAGAGGAATTCTATAACAAGTTCAGAGTTGGTCAAGAAACAACCCATGAGGATTCCACACAGTCCTTGTCTCAAGGTCCTAGGTTGAAATCACATAGGATGAGAACACATGTCCAAGAATGCGCTACTAGTGATGATAATTTGGATTCGTTTGCGATCAAGACTAATGAGGAGAGTGCCATCGATGACCTCGATAATTACCTTGACATACCTGAATATAACTGCATCTTCACTCTTAGCCCCGCAAACTTCCAAGACATTAAAGGCCTTCCCCTTGTTCACCACCAACTCATTGACTGGGATAATGAAGGACCTGCACAGTTTAACACATTCCAAAATGATGAAGCTTTTATTGACTATCATGGCATACGAGGTGATCTTCCTCTAGGGGACCATAAGGCGGGATACACTATAGAACTCAACAACGTGGCATATTTTGGTGGGGGTGTCGGACCTTCCAGTCGGAAAAATGTGAAAATAAGAACAAATCAAGGGTCTTATGGCGAAAACCACACTGTGGCACTGTCTGACCCCCAAAAAAGTAAAAAGAAAGGACGTATCTAAGGGCGAAAACCTCTCCGAGGCACCCGAAGATGGAAGGCTCGACATTCTCCCAGCATCATATGAGGAAAAGTCATCCATGTTGGTAGAGGAGACTATCAAGACAAACATTGGTACAGAAGAGGTTCCACACAACATATTCCTAGCTCAATCGTTGACAGAGTCAGAAAGGTCAAAATTCATAAGTTTCTTCAAAGAACGACAAATCAACTTTGCCTGGTCATATGCTGATATGCCTGGATTAGACTCGGATTTGGTAATGCATCATTTGATAGTTAAACCGGGGGCAAAACCAGTGAAACAAAAATTAAGAAAGATGCATCCACAAGTGGCATTACTAGTCAAAGCAGAACTTGAGAAATTATTGGATGTTGGATTCATACGCCCAATTGATTATCCTGAATGGATCTCCAACTTAGTGCCTGTCAGTAAACCAGATCGCAGCATCAGAATATGTACAGATTTCAGAGACATCAACAAAGCTTGTCCAAAGGATGACTTCCCATTACCAAATATTGACTTGATTGTTCATCTCACAGCAGGTCATGAAATGTTATCATTAATGGATGGATTCTCTGGTTATAATCAAATAAGGATCGCGCCCGAGGATCAACACAAACATCATTCACTTGTCCTTGGGGAACTTTCTGCTGGAATGTCATGCCCTTCGGGCTAAAAAATGCAGGTGCTACATATCAAGGAGCCATGAATACTATCTTTCATGATCTCATGCACGTAATCGTGGAAGATTATGTCGACGACCTCTTGGGAAAATCAATAGTCAGAAATACACATTTGGACATACTTTCAGTCGTCTTTGATCGGTTGGAAAAATACAAAGTAAGATTAAACCCCAAGAAATGTGTCTTTGGAGTAACCTCCGGGAAGCTTCTAGGATTCATTGTATCCAAAAGAGGAATCGAAGCTGATCCAGCAAAAGTCAAAGCCATCTTGGAGATGCAACCACCAAGAAATATCAGTCAACTTCGCTCCTTACAAGGCAGACTCCAATCCATCCGAAGATTTATAGCGCAACTTGCAGATAAGTGTAATCCTTTTCAGCACCTGCTACATAAAAACATCAAATTCAAATGGGATGATAACTGTCAATAGGCTTTCCAGATGCTCAAAGATTATCTTCTAAATCCACCAGTTCCAAATCAACCTTTGTTACTATACATATCAGCTACTCCAACAACACTGGGGGCACTCTTAGCACAACAAATTGCTGAGGGCAAAGAAAAAGCAGTATACTATATCAGTCGCACACTAGTAGGACATGAGCTAAACTGCACGCCAATTGAGTGTGCATGTCTCGCCATGGTCTTTGCTTCACAGAAATTATGACATTACATGCTCACTCATAAGACTAAGTTAGTTGCAAGGATACTGGGCGACTAGCCAAATGGGTAATGATCCTGAGTGAATTCGACATCAAGTATGTGGATAGAAAAATAATAAAAGGACAAGCCATCATAGATCAATTAACATATGCTCCCATGATAGATGATGTTCCTCTAAGTTCAAAATTTCCAGATGAATCTATTTTAACAATGTCACATGCAAAGCCATGGCAACTGTACTTTGACGGCTCATACGCACAGCATGGGGCAGGAGCTGGCATCCTCTTTATAACTCCTCAAGGGGATTCTATACCAAAATCATACCGCTTATCATTTCCTTGCACTAACAATATAGCGGAATATGAGGCATTAACAATAGGATTACGAATTGCAGTTCAATGGAAGATCCAGGAACTTCGTGTTTTTGGGGACTCCCAACTTGTCATCCATCAAGCAACTGATGATTACCAAACAAAAGATGAAAAATTAATGCCGTACAAACAAATGGTGGATGACCTAAAACAACACTTCACAAAGATAGATTTTGAGCAGATACCAAGAGAGCAGAATCACGCCGCAAATGCCATGGCTACAATTGCTTCACTGATTGATCTACCTCCAAACGAGACCCGCTATGAGTTCTTGGTGGATAACCTTTTGGTTCCTTCATATGAGATCATGCCTACTGAGATGATATGCATTGTCGGTCCCGAGTCTCAGTTATATGGTTCCATTTTCACATACCTACGTGACAATATCCTACCTCCTGATCTATCAAATAACCAACGTCGCACTTTCATTCGCCAATCCTCTCGATATGTCATCTTAGCTGATATCCTATACTGGCGAGGTCTAGATGGCACTCTTCTTAGATGTTTAGAAAGTGACGAAGCTTAGATTGCGTTACATGAAGTACATGAAGGGATATGTGGTCACATGCTAGTGGTCCTACCTTGGCCAAGAAACTCATCAGGACTGGATATTATTGGCCCAATATGGAAAAAGACTCATATCAGTTTGTCAAGAAATGTAAGCAATGTCAAATTCATGGAGACCTCATACATGCCCCAACACAAAAACTTCAACCAATTGTGTCTCCTTGGCCCTTTTGTCAGTGGGGACTCGATCTCATAGGAAAGATTCACCCTCCTTCTTCCAATGGTCATAAATTCATTATCACTGCCACAGAGTATTTTACAAAATGGATTGAAGCCGTGCCTCTCACACAAGTCACAAGAAAACAAATTGCTACATTCATCCTCAACTATATCATTTGCCGATACGGTATTCCTGTTTCCATTATCACTGATAACGGGCATCCCTTCAAAAATCAGGATGTTCGTGAACTCTGTGACCGCTTCCATATTTCCCATCATTTCTCCACACCATATTACCCCCAAGGTAATGGCCAAGCTGAGGCATCTAATAAAACAATCCTCAAAATCCTAAAGAAGACAGTCGACGATGCTGGTCGTAATTGGCACATCCAACTTAATCCTGCACTTTGGGCTTACCGCACAAGTGTCCGCACACCTACAGGAGCTACACCTTATTCACTTGTCTATGGCGCTGAAGCTATCTTGCCTATTGAGGTCGAGCTACCCTCTTTACGGGTCTCTTTGCAAAACATCATCAGTGATGAAGACTATAGGGTCTCTCGCTTACAAGAGCTATAACTACTGGATGAATGAAGACAAACTACTTTTAATCATCTCAAGGCTTACCAACAATGAATGAGTCACAGCTACAATCACAAGGTCAAGCCTCACACATTTGAGGTAGGTGATTTGGTTCTCAGAGAAAACCCCAAAAATCAGCAAGACAGAGAGAAGAAGGGTAAGTTCGAACCAAATTGGCTTGGTCCTTATATTATCACAACAACATATGGATCTGGTGCATATCAGCTATCAACTACAGAGGGTGAACCTTTGGAGGATCCTATCAACAACATGCACCTTCACAGGTTCTACACATAGCTCTTTGGAATATCCTAATTCAAAAATACAAAAAATTCAAAAAATTCAAAAATACAAAAAAAAAAAAAAAGAAAAATTGGAAAAAAGTAAAGAGAAATAATTTCGTCCAATGGTGAAAACCACTTCGGTGACACCCTGGGCAAGTACCATGGTGAAAACTAGGTCACCAACGCCATGTGTAGAGACATTTCTCCCCCCTCCTTCAGGATTCACTTTCATCCTTTCACTTTGCACACACTCACAACCTATTCGTTTATAATAAACTTACCCATTCCCATCATGGCTTGTTATTGATCTACCCAAGATTGGTTCACCATTCATAATAAACCTCCCTTTTCACTTCCCTTTCCATCCATAATAAATCAGATCCTATCTGTGGCTAAGGCAAATTCTACATCTAGTGATGGCTGTGGAACTAAGAACATCACATGTTTCGAGGAGTACAGTCTCTTCCAGCTTCCTTCCGTCTATCCGTGCCCAATCCGCAATAAGGCAGCATTTGCATCACAGATCCGCAATAAAGTTTCATCTTCTCCACAATAAAGTATCAGTTTCATGGATTCAATCAGTTTCAGATAAGACACAGTAGCGACAATGGGCTTGAAAAAATCAAATCTTTCAACAGACTCAGACAACATTATGGGTCAATGCTATCTATCCTTTCTGTGAAAGTACACATTGTGACCACAATCAAATAAGACTTATACAAGTGACAAGAGACACTAAACTTGAGGACTACAGTGGATGTTGGTGTCGAGTCTTGGTTTTCTTTTGATTTCATCTTTTTTGGTGACATGTCTTTTAGCTTTTCCGAGATGTCTCTGACTAGAGATTCTATCTCCAGGATGTGTTTGACTAGAAAGGCGAGGATGGGGTATCGTCGCCTATTTTTATTTTCTGTCTGTGGATTGTCTCTTAGTAATGCTATGACTTGTCCAAGGATATGAGGACACCGTGAGTCTAGTGTGAACTGGGGCATTCCTTGTTTGTGACTGTCTTATCTCCATGGAAACAGGTACAATGACTTTTTGGGTCGAACATATGCCTTGATTGTCATAACCTACTTGCCATAATAAAGCTCAATGATGATAACGCACAAGAAGCTCTTTCACTTTCATATCTTCTATTTTTCATCCCCCTTTCTTGATTGACTTCCATCATCCTTCTTGAGTCCGTGTAGCCTGCTATCACATGACTGAGTATAATGACACACCAAAAACATTTGCATTTCATATAGTTGCACCTGCATTACCACATATAAGCATTTCATACATACATATAGATGTCACAATTGCATCACATCCTGCACACAACACATATTAGCACAATTTACATTTGCATTATCATATTCATCTACATTACATACATTCACATTTGCATCATGCATACACATATAAAACATAAAAGAAAAAAAATAATGCATTGCATCATATACATATTTGCATCCATAACATAAAACAAACATCACATAGAAACATCTCATCACATAGGTACACATGCATATAGCTGCCGCAAAGATGAATCATCTCATATATATATATATAAAGTGTCATGATACAATGATGTCAAAATCATATGGCTACAACGCACTCGCAAGTGTCTACATCATCATACAAAAATGATACAATACTGATACATAGGGAGCCCTCTACGGCTATGATGAACTCCCTCCCTCGGAGCTGCCTGGCCTCGATGGAATCTGAGCCCCTGAAGGACCCGCCCCAGGATCATCCCTCCTGTCCCCTCCATCTGGTGGTGGTGGAGGACCCATAACCCCACCACTCGATGCTTGTCTCCTCCAGCTCCCTCCCGTAGCTGTCGCTGTACGCGACGGTCTATGGAAGCTCCTCGCCCGTTGATCTGCTGGCACTGCACCATAATAGAGATCTCGCTAGTAGGCAATCTCCTCCCCTGCCCAAAGGACATAAGCATATCCTACCCCTGTATCCTCCCACTGCCTGTCTCCTAGCCCTTAGTGCTGTCTCAGCCTCTGTATACCACTGAATAGCTTGAGCCCACTCTCGCTCAGTATCTCTGAGCCTCCTCTTGAGCCTATCCCTCTCCCTCTCCAGCTCCTGGATGTCATCTGCCTATCCTTGTTAGATCTCCCTTAGCTCTATTAGCTCATCCTCCTCTGCATCAGCCCCCTCCGGCTCTGCCTATGGCTCCCCCTGTACGAGTGCCTGCCCCTGTGCCTATGCCTGTACCTATACGGGTGCCTGTACTGGTACTTGTACCTGTCTCTATCCCTATCCCTATACCTATACCTATCTGGGACCCTGTGCTACTGGCACCTGTAGTGGCAATCCACCGCAAGCCCTCACCACTCGAGCCTGCCTCTCCTCTCCACCCTCCCTCCATGGTGCAACCCTCCGCTCTCCAACTGCTCCCCTCCTCCATCGGCCTCTACCCCCATCACCTCCACCATCATCATCATCCCCACCCCCATCTCCATCCAATGGCTCTCCCGGATCCGTCAGGCATGAGAATGGATGCTTCGCCCAGTATGCTAGGTACTCGGCATCCATGCCGACATCCTCAATCTCTGGCCACATGTCCCAGGGTAGTGGCATCATCTCTACCAGCTGCGTAACAACCTGATCATATGATAATAGGGGCCCAAACTGCACCTGATCTCTCATAGTCTATGCATACATGCCTGAGCCCCGTGGCATCCTCTGGATCCTACCAAACTGCCTGCCAACCCTGTCCACTAGCTACCTCTCCAGCACATAGGGCGTCCGCGCAATCAGATACCTCCTCTGGAAGGTGTAAGGAAGCTCAACTGCATCATCCTCCCACTGCTCGCATCCCATAGATGGCCTCCATATGACCACATCAATATCATCTATCACCCGCCGCCAGTGCTCCAACCTGCCAATCCGTGGCTGCGATGTGATCATGTCATACAAGTGAACAAAACTATGTCCATGACCTCTACTTCTGAAGTGTATCGGCCTTGTCACTGGCAGATGCTCATAAGCCCACACCTGCAGCAATGTCACCCTACAGCCCAATCCCACTGATCCATGATATACGAACTGATGCAGCTCATAGTAGAGGTGTGCCAGCACACACGGTCCCCAAGCACATCTCGTGTGTTGTGTCACCAGTGTCTCCAGTGCTCCTCCCCAGCCTACAACCAACCCCCGTGTCGCTCTATCCAGACACAGGAACCCACTGATCGCTCCTCCTACCACTGCTGGCAGCGCTAGCCCTGTAGCTGTCATCATATCCCATGCCACATGTCCAACCCTCATCTCTAGTCCCAGGTCCTGGAAAACTTGTCTCAGGGCCTCCCTATCTCCATCTCGATCATATGGGATCAGCTCCCCATCAATCGGTATCCATAGAATCCTATATACATCATCAAGGGTGACTGTCATCTCACCCATCGGCAAATGAAATGTACATGTCTCAGAGTGCCATCTCTCCGCCAGCGCAGTCAACAGTCCCATGTTTGCCCGAAACTCAGGCACATATAGAACATGTCTCAATCCCATAGCCTTGATAGTAGCTCGCTCCTCGGCTATCAGCTCAGGTCGCAATCTTTGAGTCGATGGGAATCTCTCCCGTGACTCCAGATTGGCAAATACTCCTGTAGTCCAGCAAATCAATCATGTCAGTCATAGTGGCATTCCTTGTTTATCACAAAATGCTACTTTTTATCTAAATGCATATGGCATTCTATCCTAGTGACGCTCACTGTTCATCACAAAGTGTTGCTTCTATCCTAGTGACACTGACTGTTCATCACAAAGTGTTGCTTCTATCCTAGTAGTACTCCCTGTTCATCACAAAGTACTACGTGTGTGACACTCACTGTTCATCACAAAGTGTTACTCACATTTTGCACTCACTGTTCATCACAAAGTGCTGCCTACATTAGTACTCCCTGTTCATCACAAAGTACTCTATCTTGGTACTCACTGTTCATCACAAAGTGCCTAGATCTATCCTAGTCTTCCCTAGAGGACCTGCTTGAGTGTATCCTCTCAGCAGCTTATCCAATCGACAGCGTATGTTCATCACAGAACTGCCGATTTGACCTAGAAGACAAAAATTCACATTTTTTTAAACACAAACGCACTTACCTGACATAAATACACTTAAAGACTGCACAGACGTGCCTGACCAACACAGACGTGCCTATGCTCTGCATAGACGCACCTGGGTGACATAGACGTGCCTTTTTGGCACAGATGCGCTTAAACATCACAAACGCGACTACATTGGACACAAACGCGGTTTCAAGCACAGACGCGCCTGGCACAAACATAGATGCGCCTCGCGAGCATAGATGCGCCTGGACATTTTTGGAACTTTTTTGGACCCTAGTCTAAGCACATTTATTGCCCTATCTACCATGCATTAATGACAATATTAAATGCGTCAAAGTACGAGGAGGTTTGGCGGTACTTACCGGCTCTCCTGCCTCTGTTGGCCTCTGAAATCGGTGAACGCGTTCGAATCTATGAATGAAGGCCATCACTGCTGACTGCTGCTGCTCTATTTTCGCTCTGCACTCTGCTCTCGTGAATGTGTAGATGACAATGAGGATGTTTTTACCCCGTGGTCTATCTTATAGACTACCCTACCCCTAGCCCTCATTTCCCGAGTCAGTCTTCATTATCTCGTGACATTGTCACTTTATCCGGTTAGTCAATTCTATCTCGTCTTTCTTATCAAGAGATTGTCTGTGATCTTTTCAAACATTCTTTCATCCAATCTCTCGAGGGGGCATATCATTCCCATCTTGAGGCAACTCTGTATCAGTTCATCTTATTTTCTTTGAAACAACGCGACAAGCCGCATTGTCTCAAAGAGGGGCAAAATGTAGACACCTAAAATTGTCATGTCTAATTAAATAAATATTTTATTTATTTAATTATTTTAGCCTAATTCTTCTATTAATTAAATAAATCTTTATTTATTTAATTAATTCATTTATCCTCTTCTAGCCTTATTTCTCATTTAAATAAATATATTTATCTATTTAAATTATCCTTTTCCTAAATTAAATAAATATCTTATTTATTTAATTGATCTCACCCCTTCTATTAATTAAATAAATCTTTATTTATTTAATTAATTCATTAACCTTTTCTACCCATGACACATGTCATTCATCTCTTAATTCCTACACTACCTACCCCTTTCATTATTTTATTATTTCTTTTACCTACCCTCTAATCATAGCTGACCTCCTTTTACACCTCTCAATCTTATCCCTCCATTTCATATAGTGTCTTCTATATAAGGAGATGCTTCCTTCATTATCAAACCCTAATCGTTCTATGCATTCTAATCATCTTTTATGCAATTGACTACACTACGATCCTACTTGCAACCACATTTCGTTCTTTGTTGAGCTCTTGTGCACATAGAATCTGAGAGCAAATATATCAAGCAAGATCAATGGAGATAGGAAGAATGGAGATCCAAACCCTATTAGACATGTGATGGTATAATCTTTGTGATTTCGTTTGATTTGCATCATCTTAGGCAATCTTCATATGTTATGGTGGATCTTTATTGTTGTTAGGCTAGGGTTTTGTGGTTGAATTCATTTAGCCTTTCAATATTGTTATTATTGTTATCCATTTTCACCATATACATCTGGAATGTATGATCTACCAGTCTACTTGTTGTTGGAAGCCAACATCGCATGAATACACCTAGTTTGTGAGAAAATTCAAATGACTGGAAGACAATTGAGAGGGGGGGGTGAATCAGTTGTCACCAGATTACTAGAACCTTAAGAAATTAAAAATTTAATACCAGAACACATAAGATCAATATTGGAATGCATAAACCAATTACCGAAATAACAGATATATAAATTAAGCATAACCAACAATAAGAGAATAAATACCATCCACATAACACCAAGATTTGTACATTGAAAACCCGATAAAGGGAAAAACCATAATGGGAAGCCTACCCATAGTCAGATAATACTTCTGCAGTAAGTATGTGATTACAAATTGAGGGGCATGCACTTGCAGGAAGGCCAAAAACCTAGAGCACACTTCTCATTACAAAAGACGTCTCATTGACTACATAAAAAACCAGACTACAATCCAAAAGAAAGAATGAACTACAATGATAGCATCTCCTATGTCTGAATACAGTTCCGGTTAAGCTCAATACCAGAGGACTTAATCCTCTTATATAAACCCAACTCGATCACCAATGATCGACCAAATCCTCTGCATGAATTATTATTACATTATTCACTCCTATACATCCTTATCATTATCCCTTACATTCCATACTAATGATCTACAATGAGATCTTACATCATATATATACAAACCCTCAACCATAAACAATAAGGTCGGGAACTAGACAATAAATCAATTACATAATTTCAAAAAATGTTGGTCTGAGACCAAACAAATAATATCCAACCCATAATACATCCTAGAAACACATTGAGAAGTCCAATCAACACGTTACATTAAGCTGGGCCAAAACCTAGATAGACCCAGACCTAATTTAGGTCCACATACACTAAATCAATGATCCCAATCAGCCAAGTCTCGAACACAATCACCATCAGCATTCTAATTCTCTACTAGAAGCCGTACCAACACCACTTATGCATAACATCAAAATATCTTCATCAAAGCTCTACCGGTGAAACCTTCACTGGGTCAACAAACCAAGCTTTACCAACATATAAGATAGCATCTGATCACCAAATCAAAACCAACTGACTGAACATGAATCTGAGTAGCATGAATAGCAGATCTAAGACAATTCTATAAACCAAAGCATACCAGAGTATATCGGATCATCATGATCTAATCCAACTAGAAACCAAACAACCTACTGGGACCAGAAGGATACTGGTAAAGCAACCAAAACATCTAGTGTTGACATAAATGACAAAACATCAATGCAACACATAATCAATTCCTCCAAATGGCCAACAATCTCCCCCTTTGGCATTGATGGCAACACTAGATGTGAAATGTTGGCATATGTGCAGAATATGTTGACATGATGATATTGTGTTGTCATTGATGTCAATATGCTCAAAGAGAATCGATATGATGTTGTGAACCGACATATGTGAAAAAGTGAAGTGGTATGCTTGTTCATGTGAATCAGTATGATGTTGTGAACCGAAACCAGTATGTCAGACCAAGAACTAATATAAGGAATGTTTTGTATCTAGGGTTCATATGGCATAACTATCGGTTGGTAGTCTCAGCTTCAGGATTTTCGGTTGAAGTGTTTCAAGCCTGTGTGTTTCAACCAATGGCATTTTGTGATGAGTTAGCATTGTAATAGAGATCAGTTCATGATTGCCATGTTAGCCTCGTGCACGTGAAGGATCTTGCATGAAGGAGATTGATCCTATCTACCTCGGGAATGTGTGAAGTCTCTGCAAATGGTGGAGAACGCGTGATGGGTTATCACCTCCAAGGAGTGGCAAAGAAAGAACGATGGAGAATATATTGAGATCTGTTCAAGACCATTGTATTCAAATGAATAGTGTTCAATGGTTAGGATTGAACCGACTAAATTTCTCAACCTAAGTGTTTAGGGTTTAGGGTTTATGCTACTGACCAAATAGTTTCCTATAAGGTCGATGTGATGTTTCATGCTAAGGTTGTTGGCAAATGTTATGTGTGTATCTATGTGCAGAGATACGTGATTCTTGCCAGACTAGTTGAGAGGATTGATACCTGCATAGTGTGTGTGCAGAAGGAAGGAACTAAAGTGGATCTACTTTGGCATTGAGTGCTATTACCAGATCATTGTAATACCTGTTGATCTCTAATCACTTCAACAGTTGAAAAATCCCTTAACAGGGTAGCTTTAACTAGCTTGCTGTAAATCCTTTAACAGGGTGACTCAAAACCATTGAGTTCATAAAATCCTGTAACAAGGTAACCTCTAAAAGGGTTTAACCCTTAACCAGGTATTCTAGCCATCCTTTAACCAGGTGATCCCTAATAGGATTGGTTCCTAATAGAACTTGTTGTAACAATGTTTAACCGGACTAGGCTTCTAACAGAGTGGACTTCTAAAGAGTTCAAACCAGCTTGTGGGTACTCATCACCACCGTGGTTTTTCCCAGTTGGGTTTCCATGTGAAAAATATGTGTGTCATATGTGATGTATTTTTCATGTGATGCTTTGTTGTTTTTTGTCAAGCGGTGAATCATGTTGATCTAGCTAGTTATTGTATCTCTGATGATAGATTATCTATTTATACATAAGGACAAAGTGGAAATGAGAGAGTAGGTTGTATGAAAAGTTAAGAAGATTGATCGGTTCATATCTTTCATAGTTGCACTGTGTTTAACCAGTAGTAATCTGGTATGGACTGGTGTTAAGGATTGCCAGTAGTTTTTAGTCTGTAATCAAACCGGTTCAGGAAAAGTTTTGTGCCTGTACTATTTCACCCCCCCCTCTCAGTACTGGTTTGGTACTTAGTTTTCATCATTGAGTTATCATGAAAAACATCCAAGTGCCAAGAAATACCAAACAAATCTCCCACACAAGAATATAGAAATGAAGTTCTGATCCATACTCTCCCTGTAGATGATATCTCTTTAATTTTTTTACATGAATATCTCTCCCCCTTTGACATCAATGCCAAAAATCTGACAAAAATATCAAAGCACAAACATAAACCACTGAATCACAAGGCTAACTACTCCCCTTGAGTAGTAGCATCACCACATCAATCTGAAATGAATAATATCTTTGGTAATGCATACGGGACTAATGCCAAATAGAATCAATTAGTTTTCCGCTAGGGACAGAAACCCCTAATCTGTCTCTGAGGTACTCAAATGATTCTTTAGGCAAAGGTTTAGTGAAGATGTCTGCAATCTACTCTTTAGTGTTCACATAAACTAATATAACTTTATTTTCTTCCACCTTCTCCTTCAAAAAGTTATACTTGATAGATATGTGCTTTGCCTTAGAGTGAAATACCAGATTCTTTGATATGTCAATAGTAATAGAGTCATCATAGTGAATAACTACCAGTCTATTGCAATGCACATTTATGTCCTTCAACATTTGCTTCATCCATAGAACTTGTGTATAATTAGTAGCATCAACAACATACTCAACTTCAACTGTAGATAAAGAAGTACATGATTGTTTCTTTCTGATCCATGAAATAACTTTCTTTCCAAGAAAGAAAGATCCACTGGAAGTACTTTTCCAGTCATCAACATCACCTACCCAATTTGCATCTGTATATGCACATAAAGTAAATTCATAATCTTTAGGGTACCACAAACTATATTCAAATGTTCCTTGTAAGTATCTAAAAATCCTTTTCATTGTACTCTCATTATTTTCTCTAGGATCACTTTGATATCTTGATGCAATGCAAACAACATTCATTATATCCAGTCTAGTTTGAGTCAAATATAGCAGACCTCCAATCATAGACTTGTATCTTGTAGGATTTACTGGTGCAGATTCATCTTTCCTTGTCAGTTTCTCACTTGTAACCATAGGAGTACTAACTGATTTAGAGTCTTCCATACCAAATTTCTTCAACATCTCTCTAGCATACTTAGTTTAACAGATGAAAATACCTTTATCAATCTGAGTAATCTACAAACCTAAGAAAAATTTCATTTCCCCAATCATAGACATCTCAAATTCTTTCTCTATATTGTTAGAAAATTCCATGCATAACTTATCTTCACCTCCAAAAATAATGTCATCAACAAAGACCTCAATAATCAGTATATCATCATTAGTGACTTTATAATACAGATTACTGTCAGTATTACCTTTAGTGAAACCAAGCTTCAAAAGATATTTGTCCAACCTTGCATACCAAGCTCTAGGTGCTTGTTTCAATCCATATAAGACTTCCTTTAACCTACAAACCATGTTTTTATCATCTGAAAATGAAAAAACCATCAGGTTTCTCAATATAAACTTCCTCATCAAGATCCCCATTTAGAAAAGAACACTTAACATCCATCTGATAAACCTTGTAGTTTTTATGTGCAACATAGGCAATAAATAATCTTACAACTTCAACCCTAGCTACAGGTGCAAAAGTTTCACCATAATCAATTCCTTCCATCTGAGAAAATTCTTTACAAACCAATCTAGCTTTATTCCTTACACCTTGTCCATCTTCATTCAATGTATTCCTAAAAACCCATTTAGTTCTAATAACATTCTTAGTTTTAGGCTAGGGAACTAAAATCCATGTATTACTCTTTTCTATCTGATCTAAGTCTTCTTCCATATCTTTTATCCAACATTCATCTTTACATGCTTCAATTACTGATACTAGTTCAACTTGAGAAATTAAGCAAACCTCATTAGCTACCAATCTCCTTCTTGTCATCACTCCATTGTTCTTATCCCCAATGATCTGATATTCTAAATTTTTTGATACTGTTGGAGTAACTGGTTCAACATTCTGTTCTCATAAAGGTGTTACTGGTTCAATTATGATCATTTTCACTGCCGGTTCTTGCTTATAAATTCTGATTTGATTTCTATTCTGGTCATCCACCTTGACATTAGCACTCTCAACAATTCTCTGCAATCTCTTGTTATAACATCTATATGTTTTTCTTTCATTAGAATAACTAATAAATATTCCTTCATCACATCTAGGATCAAATTTGGGCCAATTAAATCATCTCTCCTGATATAACATTTACTACCAAAGATTCTAAAATACTTAATTGTAGGTGTACTGACAAACCATAGTTCATAAGGTGTCTTATCGGTTTCCCCTTTGATATGAACTCTATTGAATGTATAGACTATAGTGCTCAATGCTTCTCTCTAGTAGATATGAGGTAGATTAGCTTCCATCATCACGGTTATAGCAACATCCAAGATAGTTTTGTTCTTCCTTTCCACAACTCTGTAAGGCCTTCCCCAAACCAGGCTTTGATTAACTTAGTTGATCATGTTTGACCCTATTAATAAATGCCTTATAATTCAATAAAATGGACTGTGTTAGGCAGATAGGTTTGTGAGAAAAGTAATTGAACCAAGTTATAGAGTTATCGCACCTTGTGGTGTACATTTTGATGTGTTATGAATTTGAAATCCTAAAAGATCCATTGATTTGATAATCTTGATTTAACGTATGTCAGCTATGTCTAGATGTAGAACTTATATGATTTCCTGATTGGATAACATGGATGAATGTTGATGCTTCATTTATATGCTTTACGATAAAGAACTCTATATGATTCTAGAATCGGATAAATTGGAGATGAGGTATGTCATTATTGGATTTGCAGGACTTTAATTATGATGAAAGAGTTAAGATGTATGTTTTATGGGTGAACCAAAATTATGAGAATTATGATAATTGCTTATGTGGATTTAATTGCATATGAGATATATTGCATTGTTCAAATGTAAATTGTATGCGAAGTGTTTGGTGTGTATTCTAATTCATGTGTTTAATATTATACGAGGTTATTGGAAATTACTAATGTGTATTTGAGTGGCGCAGGAAAAGATATTCATGTGACCATGGAAATATTACGGAGAACCAAACCTAGACCTATGTATGTTCGTAAAGCCAGGGTTTGTCTATTTGGAGAGACAACACCCCGTTTGTGTTGTATTTTATTCATAACAGTAAATGATGCATGTGTGTTAAGTGTTATTTAATTGGTTTATGTAAAATCCACAAGAGACGATTTCATGTATAAATTTGTAAAAGTACTTTCTTTGTGTCACTTGACACATGTGTGGATTTAAGTTTGAATTTTTAAATTTGTCTCTTGGTGGGAATTGTTTAACTATATCTTTTTCAATTAATGTAATGAGATTCCATAAATGCCTTGGGTAAAGAATCTTTGGGATGGTCAACATAGGTTTGACATGAAAATAAACTTTAGAGGGGTTAAAAAAGGGTTAAATGGACACCTAGGGGTAGTTTAATCAGGTTTCCTAAAGCCCAAAAGGTATACCTAAGGGTTAGGGGTAATTTAAGGCAAATTTCTACTCCCATGTGACCTTTTTGACACCCTAAAAATTGACTTTTCTAAGTTGTGCGAAAATTGAAATTAGAAGACTTGAACCTAGTTGTAAACCTTCCTTTTCGAATGAGAGTTCCCTTTCCCATTTTACCTTACCTTCCTTTTTAGTTTTTAGAAACTTGTGAGAACTCTCACAATGGGCTTCTTAAGCAAGAATTAGAAAATTTGCATGTAATCACCCACTCTCCATTTTTTGAGACAAAAGAATTTTGAAAAGAAGAAGCTAGACTGTTGAATAGAGAATTTTGCTAAGGGTAGAAAGAGAAGTACCGTGGAATTGGGCTGCTCATCCTCAACAAAACTAACCTACCTTTGGGCAGTTTAAGGTTGGTTGTATTTTTCTTATAATGATTTTCTTACTACATGTGTTTTGAAAGTAATGTTTGTGTAAAAGACTAGTTTTCCGTGCATGTTCTCTTGGAAACTTATTTGGTATTTTATGTTTATACATTGTATATGTTTTGGGAGTAATCAAGACCTTCTACTCTTGGGAGAGAGAAGGATCTTGTGGGTGGTAGAAGTGATAGCCCTCAAGTGAGAGACTCTCGTTATGAGAGCGATCACAAGGGAATTTATGTGACCCTTGCTGCATGGCTTGTTTATGCATTGGGGGTCATAAGGAGGGAAATAAGGCATGAATGCCTTGGGGGGCATAAGGAATAAGGGGTTGATTATGTTATACTTGATGTATTTGGTTTGCCATGAGGTGGCTATTTGTTTAACCATACTTGTAGTCTCCTCAGGGTACTTGGTCCACTACCACCCTTGAAAAGACATCACCAATGTGTGGTGTAGTGTAGCCTGGGTTTGTGAGTGTGTTTTGAGTTTGTGTGTATTTTGTCTTCTGTGTTGCATGTTTGTTACCTGTCTAGGGCTTGGTTCTTCGAGCTCGGGGGTGGCTACCAGTTAGCCTAGGCTGGGAGGTGAGCACTCCATGGTCATAGCCTATGATTTAATTGTAGGTTGTTGAAAAAGAAAGAAAAAAAGAACAAGTAGAGGTTGCTGGACTTTTGTGTTGCAGAAAAAGAATCGGAAATAGAATAATTTATATCTTAAATTGCAGCAGTGGTGAATGGAAAACTATATATTGTAGTTAGAAAAGATAACGTATTTATGTTAATTAAGGATCCTCATTTAATAGAAATGAGAGGTCCCATTTGTATTGAAGGCTATAATGTATTTTAAATGTACTCTAAAGAAATGCAGTATTTTTGTAAGTAATATTTTGTTGCAAAAGAAATATGTTTATCTTGAATAAGTTCCCTAAGGTTACTGAAGTATTGTAGTATGCATGCTAATTTTGATAATGGATATTTATTCTACATGTTAATTCTGGAATCTAAACGTTCAGTCTATTTCCTTGTTAAATATCTCTAAGGTTAAATCCAAATAACTCCAGATAAATAAAGTTACTGTTTAGAATTTATTAAATTCTGTCATTTTGTTCATTTGCAGAAAATAAAATCTAGAGATAAATAGACTATTGATTTAAAATAATTTCATGTACCTATAGTTGCTGTGTAATTTTATTAACACTATCATTTGTATATGTACAGAAAATAAAATCTATAGTTAAACAGATTAAATGAATTAATTAAAATACTAGAGTTGCTGTTTTAAGTGAATTAATTCTGCTTTTTACCTTATTTTTGCTGAAAGTAAATCAATCTTTAAATGACTTATCTAGATTCTTTTAGCAATGAAGATTTTAATCAAAAGAAATAAATATAATGTTATCTATCTGAAGAAAGCATCTAATCTATTAATTATGTTTCAGAATAAAAAAACCTGCATATTTATTGCATAGAAAATTTATGCCCTAGTTACAACATATAATTATATTTAAATTTATATATATAATTATAAATATATGTTTATATACATATAGTTATATATAAATAAATTTGCATGCCTATATATTATGAGTAAAGGAAATCATTCTTAAAAATAAGCGAAAATAAAATTATATATATATATATATATATATATATATATATATATATATATATATATAAATATATAAATTCATAAAACATCCACCTACACTTATATATATATATATTTGTTCTTTTGTATTTTTTATTTAATAAACAAAATACCTAAAACAAAAAAAATAAAAAAAATAAAAAAATATATTTAAAAAAAGGGGTTTTATAGGCTATCGACCATTGTGCTAAGCATAGTGGACGGCGGAAGAGCTGAACCACTGTGCTTAGCATAGTGGACGGCGAGGCTGGGAGCCGCCACTATGGGCGACCACAGTGGGCGGCGCCACTGTGGGCGACCACAGTGGATGACCCAAGGGCCGCCACTGTGGGCGTCCACAGTGACGCCGCCAATGTGGTAGTCCACAGTGAGTGGCGCCCAGGGGTCACCGCCGCCACGCTTTCAATCTCTGCCTCGCTTAGATGTATGGCCGCCGCTCCAGGGTTCGGCTGTCCTCCGCCCTGCTCCACATTGACAAAATAAAATAAACCTAAAATACAAAACCCTAGCCCGGGTAGGGCTAGGGGTAGTATAGAAAGGATTATAGAATTAATAAAGTAAGGGGTACTATATAGTACTCATTCTAGGTTAGGGTTGCTGGAAGAGATAGAAATATGAGGTAAATAATACAAGTAATACAATATATAGCTACAGAAATATATTAATATATATTTGTAGTTATATATATATATATGTGTGTGTGTGTGTGTGTGTGTGTGTGTGTGTGTGTGTGTGTGTGTGTAATATTTATAAATGGAGTTGGACATTATAAGAGGATAAAATAGATTTAGATTTAATATTTATTTACGCGATATAATTTATATATGTTTTATTTTAACATATGGTTTTAATTAAGGTAGAAATTGAAATGTTTAAATTTAAAATTCTTATGAAGTTTAACCTTGTAGAAATTTTATAATAAATTGCTTTATAATAGGTCCACCTAAATATAGGTGTTAGATGAGATAATCTTTATAGAATGAATTTTCATTATAATTATGATTGACCCTTTAATCTATTTAGGTTGTTCATAACTTAATTATCGTTAAAATATAACATGGACTTCTATATAACTAAGTGTCAGAACTAATTTAATTAGTTCTTAGGATAAGTCAATTGGCTTTTGGAGATTAAATTTTACCTTTGTTAATTAATTGACTGAATTAGTTCATTTAATAAAATCGATGAGACGATGAAACTAATCAAATAAAATTTTGCATCTAATTGCTACCTATTTTGATTACTCGAGTTAGTAGATAAAGTCAACTCCTAACATAGTTAAGACAAAAACTTGCTAGTGCATTTCGTATTAGCAAATTTAGTGTTAATATTCTATTATTAAATTTTTTTTTATCCCAATCTTGCCCTAAATTTTGGGCATGACATTTTGGTATTAGAGCCCTAGGTTCATACACTGGTGAACATGGGCTACATTCATAACTTAGTTGAAAACAAACTATGGTTTGAAGTATAACACCTAGGTGGAAAACTTGCAAAATAACAAAGTGAAACATAAGTGAAAATTCTTGTCGATCAATAGATCAACACATATCAATTCAAGCGGTTCCAAGGGTCATTAAAAACCCTGGAATTTGAACTTATTAGTCATAATTTTTATGGCTTAAATAAAACCCCAAAGGCTGCGAAATATTCAACTAATTATTCATATGAAGTAATTTCACTATTATTAACGGAATTTAGTTCTTTAGTACGTATGAGGTTACCATTCAATTTGAACCTAAACGCAATGATTTCCCTAGTCAAATCAATATGAGGAGTTAATTCTTCAGTAAAATACCTCAAATGGTAAACTAACAGGATGCCATTAATCGAGATATGTACTTGACATGGCAAGTCAAACAAGATAGTTAGACCTAAGATGAAGGCACCATAAACAAGATAAATAAGAATCGAGATAGTTCAAAATAAAATTTTAAGCTATGTGAAATTATGGTGGTTAAAAAGATCAAGGCCGCCATTGGAGACAATAAGGAAGGAGAGTTAAGAGGTACTCTTGCAAATATTCGAAAGAAGCATTAACCTATCCAAATGACTAGGTACCTTAAGAAAGTGGTCATGATAAATTTCTTATTAAGAGCATTTGTTAGATAATGATTGTAGCAATATAGTGGAGCTAGAGTTGGATAATCCTGCAGGTAAGAACTAAACTGATGTATGACAATCCCCTTGATCAGAAAACCCTAGTAATACTATAGGTGAGTTAAATAAGAAGGGAGGAGGCATGAACTTCTTGGGTAAAAACACGTATTTACAATAAACCCTAAGTTCATCTAGGGTTATATAATTAGGGAACAAGCAAGTACAACCTCAACTAGTTTCCTTTATGAGGAGATAATCTTGAAGAAATTAAATAATGGAAGAGAGAGTAGAGTTGACTTAGGAATCATACAAAAAAAATCCCCATTGAAGTGCAAGGAGTGTAAAAGTATTAGGATCCTATAATCTAGGAATGTGTAATTAGATGTCGTTCAGAAACTAAGAAGGAAAGTGCAACCCAATCATGGTTAGTCGCTAGGTACAAGACAATATGTAACACAATTTAACTACTAGGCACCATCGAAGAAGCTTTGCAATTGATGGCACCCAATGTAAAGGTATGCAGAAAACATTAAGTATGGATGGAGTAACATGCAGATAGAAATGGCTTATGGAAAGTTTGTATAACGATAATATAATACTGAAGTTTTAATGAGAATTAGTTGGCAGTAGAAAATATTTTATGAGAACATTGATAAGGAACCGGATTATGTGGTTAGCAAAGGGAGAGCTAGGAAGGTTACGGGAGTCCTAAGACATTGGTAATTATTGGACATCCTTATGTTATACCGTAAATGGGTAGCTGGATACTAGGATGGTAAGATGGTTTATTTAGATTGAAGAGATCGAAGGTGTGATATGCCAGATTTGGCTAGTAAGTAAATATAAATAAGTAATATGGAATGAGATAACTTCCCTTTTTACTAAATTTTAATTAAAAGGATGGGTGTTGGCCACTTTTCAAGTGCACACCCCCTTGATTTCAAAGTTGCTTAAGTAAAGTAGGAGAGAATAAGTCCACTCTTCGAGTTGTTTGAATTATGTCATGAAATGTGTGGGTTGGAATTGTTGTCAACCATTATTGACCTTACTTAACAATAATTCCACCCCAAATGGCTCTTAACCATAAGTGTCAGTAATTTTGGCAACAAGCTCCCATCTAATGAAGGCAAGTGAATATTAGAGGTGAAAATATAAGGAGTTGGCATAAGATGCTAAGAAAAACAAATGATGTCCCTAGTAAAATTATATGATTACATTATACAAATCCTTAGTGGACCTAAGTAAACAAGTGTCAATTTTGGTACCGAACTATCAACCGAGTGTGAAAGACATGAAAGTGTCGATACTTGAGCTGCCACGTATCATTGAATCAAGGTTTAGCATATTAAGATAATTAATAGGAGCCATAATAAATTAAGTTATTAAGGAAGTATGCATTAACATGATGGAGGAAACTGGATATTTATTAAATAATGGATATTGAACTAAGTAACTATATAAAATGTATATTTAGTAGAAGATGGCCTAATTAAGTACTATTAAATGCAACTGTAATGAAATAGACTTTTGAGTGAAATTATAATTGCCCTTATTAAATTTATTCGATCCACTTGAGAATAGGAGTTATCGTATTTGTTACGTTAGTAATTTTCTTAATCCTATCGCCTAGGAGTTTTATCAAGACCTAAGGTTTCGTTGGATCAGCTTGTTAAGCTTTAACTTCTAATTAAGCATAGATTGCGTATAATTAAGTGTTGAAAAGGATTAGTGCAAGAGGAATGGACGGAGAATGGTAGAGTTAGTGCAAACACCTATTAGAATATAATTAAGGATGTTAATAACCCTGAATAGATAGTGGATTATATCGGAAAGTGTTGCTTGAAATAGTAAGCACACAAAGGTTAAAATGGAACATGATTTATAAAAAAAACCAAAAAAAAAACCGAATGGGATCTCGTGTATAAGAATGTACTTCATAAATTGATAAAGGATTTTAAAGAATCTAAAATCTCAAGCGTCTAATAATCACTTCCTAACACACTCTAGACGCGTGATCTTGGGTGATGTGCTGCAGTTACTCCCTATAGCATGGCTAGAATGGTCATCTTGTTTCAAGTTTGATTCAACATTAATTTTGATTTTCTTTGAAAAGTATATTGTGACACTGGGGCTAGAACTTTCTTTTTATTATTTTGTTTATGAAGAGAGGACCACTAAATTTATGCTTTTTTTTATATGAACTATGGCACTTGCCATGTTTCTAGTTTTAATATTTTTCAATTGCCGGCATTTTTCTTCTTTTTATTGGACTTGGCAGAAGTAACTTGTATTTTTGAAAAGTGTCAAGTGGTCATTTTGATGGTTGATATAACTAGCCCTAGTGATGTGATTTGTGTAATATCTATCATGTTCATGGAACCACTGATAGCATGTCGAGGGACAATACTGCAAGGAGTGAAATTAGGCACAAGAATTAACAAAGAAGGTGATTTATCAAATTAAGATAAAGGAAGGAATATCCTCTTAAGTAAAATTAATTGTGAGTAATCTGAAAGAGAAAATTTATAACAATAGTGTGACCTAGACCTAATGAATTGCGAAAGTAATGATTGTCGATTGGTAAAGTTGGCATGGGTATGGAGATGATTGCATGGATGATATCTTAAATAAGTTTTAATAACTTCCATCTCCCTTGGAATGGGATTGTTGTATACCTTAATGTTTGGAAATGGCGAATGATGCTCCCTATAAAACTTAAACCTTGGAGCCTAGAAATATAAAAACATTTTAATCCCTAGTGGTAGAAAACTACCCTATATAAGGGCGGAATTGAAGAACATAAATTTGTTTTTGCCTTGTCACCTAAGAAAGTTGGAAGAAATTATGCACCTAGGACGATTTTGCGAATATTATATTAACACCCTAATGAGGTGCCTCGAATGTAGAATAAGTAGATTCGTTGTGGTTAAGTGTGATGTCAATTTTCTTAAGTAACATGCATGGATGAGAATACAATAGGATAAACATGCTTTTAAACAAATCCTAATCAAAGTAGAACTCCTAGAAAATTCTATATGTGTAACCTTGAATTATGATTTGGAGGGTGCAATAATGTAAGTCGTTGAAAGATAAAACTTTGCAAACACCTACCTGAGATCGAAGGGAAATGTAATAAAGATAATAAGAATTTAACCTTGTGAAGATAGTAAGTTAATTACAATAATAAGTTGATTTTGGTATTTCATCCTTCTAGTAGGCAAGTTAAGATTCTGAGTAACTCATAGAAAATGTGGGAAATGTTATGTCCCTACTTCATAATTCTACTCATGCGACTTCTAGGAGTAAGTCAAACTCTAGGGGAGGAGGATGTAAGGCCTTCTCCAAACCAAGCTTTGATTAAATTAGTTGACCATGTTTGACCCTATTAATAAATGCCTTATAATTCAATAAAATGGACTGTGTTAGGCAGATAGGTTTGTGAGAAAAGTAATTGAACCAAGTTATAGAGTTATCGCACCTTGTGGTGTACATTTTGATGTGTTATGAATTTCAAATCCTAAAAGATCCATTGATTTGATAATCTTGATTTAACGTATGTCAGCTATGTCTGGATGTAGAACTTATATGATTTCCTGATTGGATAACGTGGATGAATGTTGATGCTTCATTTATATGCTTTATGATAAAGAACTCTATATGATTCTAGAATGGGATAAACTGGAGATGAGGTATGTCATTATTGGATTTGTAGGACTTTAATTACGATGAAAGAGTTAAGATGTATGTTTTATGGGTGGACCAAAATTATGAGAATTATGATAATTGCTTATGTGGATTTAATTGCATATGAGATATATTGAATTGTTCAAATGTAAATTGTATGCGAAGTGTTTGGTGTGTATTCTAATTCATGTGTTTAATATTATACGAGGTTATTGGAAATTACTAATGTGTATTTGAGTGGCGCAGGAAAAGATATTCATGTGACCATGGAAATATTACGGAGAACCAAACCTAGACCTATGTATGTTCATAAAGCCAAGGTTTGTCTATTTGGAGAGACAACACCCCATTTGTGTTGTATTTTATTCGTAACAGTAAATGATGCATGTGTGTTAAGTGTTATTTAATTGGTTTATGTAAAATCCACAAGAGACGATTTCATGTATAAATTTGTAAAAGTATTTTCTTTGTGTCACTTGACACGTGTGGATTTAAGTTTGAATTTTTAAATTTGTCTCTTGGTGGGAATTGTTTAACTATAGCTTTTTCAATTAATGTAATGAGATTCCATAAATGCCTTGGGTAAAGAATCTTTGGGATGGTCAACATAGGTTTGACCCGAAAATAAACTTCAGAGGGGTTAAAAAAGGGTTAAATGGACACCTAGGGGTAGTTTAATAGGGTTTCCTAAAGCCCATAAGGTATACCTAAGGGTTAGGGGTAATTTAAGGCAAGTTTCTACTCCCATGTGACCTTTTTGACACCCTAAAAATTGACCTTTCTAAGTTGTGCGAAAATTGCAATTAGAAGACTTGAACCTAGTTGTAAACCTTCCTTTTCGAATGAGAGTTCCCTTTCCCATTTTACCTTACCTTCCTTTTTAGTTTTTAGAAACTTGTGAGAACTCTCACAATGGGCTTCTTAAGAAAGAATTAGAAAATTTGTGGGTAATCACCCACTCTCCATTTTTTGAAACAAAAGAATTTTGAAAAGAAGAAGCTAGATTGTTGAATAGAGAATTTTGCTAAGGGTAGAAAGAAAAAAACCGTGGAATTGGGCTGCTCATCCTCAACAAAACTAACCTACCTTTGGGCAGTTTAAGGTTGGTTGTATTTTTCTTATAATGATTTTCTTACTGCATGTGTTTTGAAAGTAATGTTTGTGTAAAAGACTAGTTTTCTGTGCATGTTCTTTTGGAAACTTATTTGATATTTTATGTTTATACATTGTATATGTTTTGGGAGTAATCAAGACCTTCTACTCTTGGGAGAGAGGAGGATCTTGTGGGTGGTAGAAGTGACAGCCCTTGAGTGAGAGACTCTTGTTATGAGAGCGATCATAAGGGAATTTATGTAGCCCTTGCTGCATGGCTTGTTTATGCATTGGGGGTCATAAGGAGGGAAATAAGGCATGAATGCCTTGGGGGGCATAAGGAATAAGGGGTTGATTATGTTATACTTGATGTATTTGGTTTGCCATGAGGTGGCTATATGCTTTGGTTTTCCATGAGGTGGCTATTTGTTTTACCATACTTGTAGTCTCCTCAGGGTACTTGGTCCACTACCACCCTTGAAAAGACATCACCAATGTGTGGTGTAGTGTAGCCCGGGTTTGTGAGTGTGTTTTGAGTTTGTGTGTATTCTGTCTTCTGTGTTGCATTTTTGTTACTTGTCTAGGGCTTGGTTCTTCGCGCTCGGGGTGGCTACCAGTTAGCCTAGGCTGGGAGGTGAGCACTCCATGGTCATAGCCTATGATTTAATTGTAGGTTGTTGAAAAAGAAAGAAAAAAAAACAAGTAGAGGTTGCTGGACTTTTGTGTTGCAGAAAAAGAATCGGAAATAGAATAGTTTATATCTTAAGTTGCAGCAGTGGTGAATGGAAAACTATATATTGTAGTTACTTAGAAAAGATAACGTATTTATGTTAATTAAGGATCCTCATTTAATAGAAATGAGAGGTCCCATTTGTATTGAAGGCTATAATGTATTTTAAATGTACTCTAAAGAAATGCAGTATTTTCGTAACTAATATTTTGTTGCAAAAGAAATATGTTTATGTTGAATAAGTTCCCTAAGGTTACAGAAGTATTGTAGTATGCATGCTAATTTTGATAATGGATATTTATTCTACATGTTAATTCTGGAATCTAAACATTCTGTCTATTTCCTTTTTAAATATCTCTAAGGTTAAATCCAAATAACTCCAGATAAATAAAGTTGCTATTTAGAATTTATTAAATTCTGTCATTTTGCTCATTTGGAGAAAACAAAATTTAGAGATAAATACACTATTGATTTAAAATAATTTCATGTACCTATAGTTGCTGTGTAATTTTATTAACACTGCCATTTGTATATGTATAGAAAATAAAATCTATAGTTAAACAGATTAAATGAATTAATTAAAATACTAGAGATGCTGTTTTAAGTGAATTAATTCTGCTTTTTACCTTATTTTTGCTGAAAGTAAATCAATCTTTAAATGACTTATCTAGATTCTTTTAGCAACGAATATTTTAATCAAAGGAAATAAATATAATGTTATCTATCCGAAGAAAGCATCTAATCTATTAATTATGTTTTAGAATAAAAACACCTGCATATTTATTGCATAGAAAATTTATGCCCTAGTTACAACATATAATTATATTTAAATTTATATATATAATTATATATATATGTTTATATACATATAATTATATATAAATAAATTTGCATTCCTATATATTATGAGTAAAGGAAATCATTCTTAAAAATAAGCGAAAATAAACTTATATATATATATATTCGTAAAACATCCACCTACACTTATATATATATATATATATATATATATTTGTTCTTTTGTATTTTTTATTTAATAAACAAAATACCTAAAAGAAAAAAAATATAAAAAATATAAAAATATATATAAAAAAAAGGGGTTTTATAGGCTATCGGCCACTGTGCTAAGCACAGTGGATGGCGGAAGAGCCGAACCATTGTGCTTAGCACAGTGGGCGGCGCAGCTGGGAGCCGCCATTGTGGGTGACCACAGTGGGCGGTGCCACTGTGGGCGACCACAGCGGACGGCCCAAGGGCCGCCACTATGGGCGTCCACAGTGAGTGGTGCCCGGGGGTCGCCGCCGCCACGCTTTCAACCTTCGCCTCGCCTAGATGTATGGCCGCCGCTCCAGGGTTCGGCCCTCCTCTGCCCTGCTCCACATTAACAAAATAAAATAAAACTAAAATACAAAACCCTAGCCCGGGTAGGGCTAGGGGTAGTATAGAAAGGATTATAGAATTAATAAAATAAGGGGTACTATATAGTATTCATTCTAGGTTAGGGTTGGTGGAAGAGATAGAAATATGAGGTAAATAATACAAGTAATAAAATATATAGCTACAGATATATATTAATATATATTTGTAGTTATATATATATATATATATATATATATATATATATATATATATGTAATATTTATAAATGGAGTTGGACATTATAAGAGGATAAAATAGATTTAGATTTAATATTTATTTAAGCGATATAATTTATATATGTTTTATTTTAACATATGGTTTTAATTAAGGTAGAAATTGAAATGTTTAAATTTAAAATTCTTATGAAGTTTAACCTTGTAGAAATTTTATAATAAATTGCTTTATAATAGGTCCACCTAAATATAGGTGTTAGATGAGATAATCTTTATAGAACGAATTTTCATTATAATTATGATTGACCCTTTAATCAATTTAGGTTGTTCATAACTTAATTATCATTAAAATATAACATGGACTTCTATATAACTAAGTGTCAGAACTAATTTAATTAGTTCTTAGGATAAGTCAATTGGCTATTGGAGATTAAATTTTACCTGTGTTAATTAATTGACTGAATTAGTTCATTTAATAAAATCGATGAGACGATGAAACTAATCAAATAAAATTCCGCATCTAATTGCTACCTATTTTGATTACTCGAGTTAGTAGATAAAGTCAACTCCTAACATAGTTAAGACAAAAACTTTCTAGTGCATTTCGTATTAGCAAATTTAGTGTTAATATTCTATTATTAAATAAAAAAATTATCCCGATCTTGCCCTAAATTTTGGGCATGACAAACTCCATCTGCTAAGGTGTCCGGGGAGCAAAAATTGTCTCCTTATACCATGCTTCTCACAAAATTTATTAAACTCACCGGATGTGAATTCTCCACCATGATCTGACCTTAAGAACTTAATCTTCAATCATGTCTCAGTTTCAACTTTAGCTTTAAAGATTTTAAAAGGTTCTGAACTATTTTCCCATTTGACATTGTTTACATACCTGATCTTTACCATGCAATCAAAATTCACATGACATAGCCTTTTATGTCATAGACAACTCTCATCAATTTGTACAATCAAACATGTCTTCTCACCCGAATTCAAATAAAATATATTACCTTTTGTCTGTGTACCAGTTGCAATCTCCAATCCAAACTTATTAATGATTTTGCATTTTCCATCCTTGAATTGTAATTGAAATCCGTTATCCACCAATTGTCCTACACTCAAAATATTATGCCTTAAAACTTAAACATAATAAACATTATCAGTATTGTGCTTACCATCTAATGATATAGTTCCTTTTCCTTTGATCATGCATGCTTTGTCATCTCCAAATCTAACTAGACCGCCATGAAATTCTTGCAAAGATAGAAACTTCCTTTTATCTCCAATTATATGATTTTAACATCCACTGTCAATTACCCATTCATCCTTATCTTCAATTTTAGCAGCAAGGGCCTTCTCTTCAGGTACATTCTCTTCCAATTCTAGATCATCTTCCTTGATAGCCAAGAACACCCATTCCTTTTCATTGTCGAAAACACTAGCAGAGTCTTGTGCCGGTTCATCATCATAATCAGTCACACCTTCCTCATCCGCAAAGTAGCATGACATGTCTCTGTTTTTCCTATATTTATACTTGTTCTGATATCCAGGGTTAGGCTTAAAAGATCCTCTATCTCTTTCTTCAAATCTTGAATTCCTTTCAGGACATCTAGATGCAAAATGAGCTATCTTATTACATGCAAAACATTTAAAAGGTTCTTTTCCTTCATACTTACTTCCTACCGGTCCTTTAGGTACTCTTCTAGAAAATTATTCATCTTCTCTTCATATCATCCAATTCCTTTGCATACAAAGCTTTCCAATCTTGCTTGTCAGTTGAAGGTGTAAATGCATGAAAAGTAGGTTCAGACTTCATAGCTCCAGAAGGTCCAAATTCTTCAAGCTCAAAAGAAGATAATTTCCCAACCAAGGTATCTCTATTGACAAAAGTATTAGCCATTGTTATCAATTCATTAATTGTAGTAGCCTTCATCTTATAAGCCGGTGGCAAAGCTCTCAAAACTTTAGAAACTATTTCATCTTTACTCAAAGATCCACCACAATATTGAATTCCCATGACAATTTCATTTATCCTTTCCATGAATGCAGTAATCCTTTCATCTTATTCTATCTTCAAATTTTCAAATCTCACCCAATAACAATCAAGTTTAGCAATATTAACAGTAGGGTCACCCTCATTAAGAGTCTCCAACTTGTCCCATATAGCCTTTGCTGATTAGAAAGTGCACACAAGAGGGCTTCACTAGCTCTACAATCATTCTCAAGCTCCTTATCCAAGTTTTTCAGAGGAGGATTACTAGATGCCGGATTAAAAGGAGTAACTCCATTCTCAGTGATTTCCCAAATTTCCTTATCAAGACATCTCAGATGAGTCTCCATTCGAATTTTCCATACTATGTAATTTATTCCATCAAGCCTAGGAATTTCTCTTTGAAAGACAACAATAGATGAACTAGATGAACTTGAACTATTAGTCACCATAGGATCTTCCTCAAGTAGTTAGAATTTTGTAGAGGGACTAGAGCTCTAATACCAATTGTTAGACAGTTCAAATAACCGGAAGACAAATGAGAGGGGGGGTGATTCAGTTGTCACCAGATTACCGGAATCTTAAGCAATTAAAAATTTAATACCATAACACATAAGATCAATACTAGAATGCATAAACCAATTACCAAAATAGTAGGTATACCAATTAAGCATAACCGATAATTAGAGAATAAATACCATCCACATGACACCAAGATTTGTACGTGGAAAACTTGGTAAAGGGAAAAACCATGGTGGGAAGCCTACCCATAGTCAGATAATACTTCTGCAATAAGTATGTGATTAAAAATTGAGGGGCCTGCACTTCTAGGAAGGCCACCAACCTAGAGCACACTGCTCATTACAAAAGGAATCTCACTGACTACATAAAAATCCACTATAATCTGGAAGAAAGAATGAACTGCAATGATAGCATTTCCTATGCCTGAATACAGTTCCGGTTAAGCTCAATACCAAATGACTTAATCCTCTTACATAAACCCAAATCGATCACCAATGATCGACCAAATTATCTGCATGAATGATTATTACATTATTTGCTCCTATACATCCTTATCATTATCCCTTACATTCCATACTAATGATCTACAATGATATCATACATCATATATATACAAACCCTCAATGATAAATAATAAGGTCGACCACCAGACAATAAAGAAATTATATAATTACAAAACATGTCGGCCTGAGACCATACAAATAATATCCAACCCATAAGACATGTCGAAAACACATCGAGAAGTCCAATCAACACGTTACATTAAGCTGGTCCAAAACCTAGATAGACCCCGACTCAATTTCCCAATAAGCCAAGTCTCGAACATGATCACCATCAACATCCTCAATCTCTACTAGAAGCTACACCAACACCACTTATGCATAACATCAAAAGATCTTCATCAAAGCTCTGTCGGTGAAACTCTCACCGAGTCAACAAACCAAGCTTACCAGCATATAAGATAGCATCCGATCACCAAATTAAAACCAACTCACTGAACATGAATCTGAGTAGTATGAATAAAAGATCTAAGCAAATTCCATAAACCAAAGAATACCAGAGTATACTAGATAATCATGATCTAATCCAACTAGAAACCAAACAAGCTACTGGGACCAGAAAGATATCAGTAAAGCAGCCAAAATAGCTAGTGTTGACATCAATGACAAAACATCAATGCAACACATAATCAATTCCTCTAAATGGCCAACACGATTGTTGTAGTGTGTGGATAAGTCCAGTCACATCCTTTCTGGTTGAGCCAACTTGTTAATTAATATGATGCGGACCTATATATTGTCAATAATATTATGTGTTAGAGGCATGGTTGTTGAAAACCAACTATTTTGTGTACTATATGTAAAAGATTGTGGTTGTGTATTATATGCAAATTGGGTATAGAAAATTAATGAGACAAGTTATGCACTTCAAGGGAACTGTATTCCATGCTTATGTTAGATGTAGCTACAACAATTCAATTTTATATACTTTGTAATCCAACTGTAAGCCCTCTTTTGTATATCGGACAATGAGCCAAACCGGTGGTGAGCCAAACTAGCAGTGAGCCACCCCTTGTACTATGTAACCGGTTACATATTATACTATTCCTGAGAGTGTCATCTCTTTGTGGTTTTTCCCATATTGGGTTTTCCACGTACAAAATCTGGTGTTATGTGTTATGCCTCCATTTTGTTTATTGCATTAGAATTATGTTATGTGATTGGTTGATTAGAGGTTTAAATAAGTTCAAGGGAATGTTGATTCACCCCTCCCCTTTTAGTATTCTGGTTATTCAACACAACTTACATCTCACTACTTTAGAGAAAACATGCCATATTTGTTAGATAGTTCAAATAACCGGAAGACAATTGAGAGGGGGGGTGAATCAATTGTCACTAGATTACCAAAACCTTAACCAATTAAAAATTTAATACCAAAACACAAAAGATCAAAACCGGAATGCATAAACCAATTACCAAAATAGAAAATAAACCAATTAAGCATAAACAATAATCAGAGACTAAATACCATCCCCATGACACCAAGATTTATACGTGAAAAACCCGGTAAAGGGAAAAATCACAGTAGGAAGCCTACCCATAGTCAGATAATACTTCTGTAGTAAGTATGTGAATTACAATTGAGGGGCCTTCTATGATGTGACCTGCCAACAACCCCAAGGAATTACACTAACATACCCACCAAAGGTGGACTAATTTTTTTCTCTTAACACTAGGTTTTAATTACATTATGAAAAGAAATCCTAGTAAATGTAACCATAAGTTATGTAGAGGATATCACTTGCACATGAGGTAAACCTATGATGCCATAAGCTATTCTATACTTTCCTTGGGGTAATTGGTGTCACTACGCGCCTCCACGAAAAATCTGCTAACCAAGATTTGATGCATTGAAGGGCATTATACCCCAAGGTATAGGGTATGTTTTAGGATGTTCAAGAGAGTTAATCATTAATTAATATAAGAGCATAGGTTGCTGCCCTATACTAAATTATGGTTAAATTTAGGCCAAAAGTTATCTTAATGAGAATATGAATGGTCAAGAAGCTTACTAAGGCTTCCTTAACAAGTGGTTGATCTTTTAATGTTGTTTAGTTAAGTTATTATAAAGGGGCAGATTGTTGCCCTCATGATTTTGATTTCATTCATCCATGTTTAAAGGTTGTCTTATAGGTTTAAAGTTCTTTATTTTATTACATGTATAGGTATATCTCAAATGAAAGTAAAATTTTAAGTTTAAGTATTGATTAAATGTTGGTTTAATTTCACTATATGTTGCCATGAAATACATGTTGTAGTAAATAATCCATAAGGTACACTTAAGCAATCGAAGATACACCAAACACATTTTACATCTCTAAGTTCTCATATTTTTCTTCTTTCACCACAAGGAAGTGATTGTACATTAATTACATCCCAAACTTTCACTGGTAAAGATCTATACTGAAATATACTTACATATCAAGAGTACAAGTACTTCAACTATTACATGGCTTCATCAAATTACAATATTTCTTGCTAACTGACTCTCAATGAATTATAATGTTGAACAACATACAAGAGTACATCATGAATGTATACAATAATGACCAAGAGGTCAATGAAATATAACATATCCAACTAAATAAAGTACAACATATAAGTCTGCAAGAATGATCAAGACTAGTTGTTCCATGAATCCAGAAGATAGACTGAACTCCAACCACAAACAAGAAGAATAATCAACATCAATAATGGAAAACCCAATGGTGACAAACCTCCAACCACCCGACCAAACGTGGAACCAAAAAGGTTCCACCCCCCGAGCTGGGAGATGTCGCTAGGTTTCCCTCATAAGCACTAGACCAAAATGATACTCTACTATAACAATACTACATACAAGTGGAACACTGAACATATAACATGAAAGCAACACACAAGGATTATTGGAGGATCCAAACACAAATGACCACAATGATGCAACATATGAGACTCATGCAAGAGGAGTGTCATCGCATGCCAAAATATAATAATTAACAAGAGGCATCCAACCTGGGCATGTAAAGCCATCTCAACCTCTGAGAGTTTTCGAGGGAGATTTAGCTTACCATCGCCATGGTCTTCTCATGCTAGCTGCATGCATACACTCACTGGCTACATCATGAGGCATCAAGAGTTCTTTTCTTATCTTTTTAGTTCCTAACTGCCCTTTTCCCATTCATTTATTTAGTTATCACTTAATTATACATAAGAAAACTCTCAGGCGTCCAAGGGCCTAGATTCCATGCATCCTTACAAGGAACCTCATGAAAGCCAACTCTCACGACCATTGGTACGCAGGAGAGCCCACTCCTCTACATGAACTCAATTAGACAGGAGGTTCAACAATCACCAAAACCACAAACAAATGCAACAAAATCAAACCCACGTGACTATAGTAAAACATAGTAAAACAACATGAACCTCCTGGATAGTCAAAAGAAATCTACCTTGTGGCATGGGTCCTCACGAGGGAGCATCTAAATGCCAAAACACATAATCCAACATGTACATTACTTGTCCAATTCACATGACAACATTATAATGTTAAACGGATTCCCAGTTGTCAAAACACAAGTTACAACTTGACTTAGCATAAACGAACAAAAAGGGGGCAGAAAGGAACATGTTGCTGCCCTGTACAAGTCAAAAGGCAAAATGACCAACAAGAGACATACACACATATACTGTGTTTCACTACGCACTTGTGCAAAAATAAGGAAGTGCACATACAATTTTAGTAGACGAACTTAAAGGAAGGAGCCATATATCACATGCTGAAAACACACAATTTATAGCTGTAAGTTCTTTAATATTGGTTTACAAGTTTTTGTTTTATCTCATTTGTCTATCTTCCTCATTTATTTTTAATGTATCAAATTCTGAATTTTATTATCTAAAATTCACAATATCTCTTTAATTTGGTAGCTGGATTAACTTTCTTAATCTAATATGCTTCCTTTTATATGCATGCGTGCGCGCGCGCGCGCACACACACACACATATTATCATTTATCATGTATCATGTTATACATGTCATATTAAAAATGGTATTGATTGATGCTTCTTTAAACATTTATATTATAGTCTCTTGAAGTTACAAAAAATCATGTTGAAGGTTGCAGGGGACATATCTCATGAGCCAACAGTTGGATCTTACTGAATTTGGGATATGTTAGAGATAACCAAGTTTCCTAGGATCTAACCGGAGAGATTGAGTAAATTTGGTTTGGTTAAAAACTTATACATGACTGTGTATAGATCTATCAAAGAGGCCAGCAACTTCTTGTTTTTTATTAAAGTAAAAGCAGGTTTTGAAGGGGCCTTGAAACCCTTTACAAAATGACCTTACAAGATAAAAGCATTAAGAAACAAGAGGAACAAAAATAGGAAAACCAGCAAAATTACTAGTAAAAACCAGCATAAACGAGCCAGACCAGACAAAAGGAACTAATTTATGTTTTTCAAGGCATTAGCTAAGTTACTGCTAATCCCATATAGGTTTTTGATATTATCCCTAAGATTAGGGATTTCCTTAGCAGACACGGCAGCAACTTTCTTAACACTCGCTCTAGTTCTCTTTGTAGCTCCACAAGGTGTAGCTTCCCCACTTCCAATCTTGATTGCGTCTTCATCCATGTCGAGGTCCACCACCGGTTTGGGAGAGCTAGAGTTATCGAGGACCTTCGAGATATCCTCTAGGTTATTTGTAACAACAGACAAGATATTCGGGATCAAACCCAACAGGTTTTTCATCGCCACTTTCCCTTCTAGCAGCTTCTTGTTTTGACAGAAGGTATTACTAACTTTATTAATGGTAAAGATTGGTATTTGCTTGAATACATTTTTTTAAATGTTGTTCACAACACAAATCAAAATCACCAAAAATAATTTCACAGTATACAAAGCATATATAAATTATATGCAAATTTATGTGTATCTCTGCTGAGAATGAGAATAATTTCTTAGCAGAGGTATATATGAATTTTCATATATCCATTTTATTTTCCCAAATTTGGAAATTTCATTCAGAGAATGAAAGGAAAAATTAAAAAATTACAAGAACACATAGGAATATGGGTTTGCACATATGAATCTAAATTGCCCATTTTTTTTTTCCAAAACTAGGGCACAATCGTTTTCCCCAAATTCATAAACAAAAAACTCAACTTTTTACAAAATTCAACTCACAATCACAAATGCAAATTTTAGAGAATTTTCTCATTTGAGTAACCAAGAAAACATGCCCATAAAAAAATTAAAATACCCCCAATTTCCAGATTTCCTACCAATTAACTATTTCCCAAAACAAATTTCTTTACAGACAATTTGCACAATCTTTTTCATAAAATTCAACAAGGAAAGAGAAAGAGTAACAAATTCCAACCTTTCCCTGAGTGATGGCTAAGAGGGATTGAGTTTGGATTTGGGAAATCTCCTTCCTCCTCTTCCTTCAGCCACAATCCTCCTCCAAAAATTTCAATTTGCCAAGCCAAAATCCACCCAGCCAGGATTTCTGAACCAAAATTCCAAATGCAATTTCCCAGAGAATGCCCAAGGAGGATCCAAAAAAAAATTAAATTCTTCCCAAAAAAACTTCACAAGGAAGAGCTCTTATTCTTCCTCTACACATTTCCATGACCTAGCTTCCATTTCATGCAATGAAATGTGAGGATTATTTTTTATTTATTTTTAATTCTTCCCCATAGTTGGGATTTTTGTCCCAATTTCATTCACAAAAGTTGAACTTATTTTACTCCCAAAATGCATATTGCATTTTATTTACATTTCTTTATTAACTTTATTTTATATTAATTTAAAATTCAACTTTCCATCTTAATAGCTTACTCAATATTAATAATAATATCTATTATTATTATTATTATTTAATCACCATTTAAAACTCAACACTTAATTTAATATTACTTTCACTTAATCTAATCCTCTTAATAATAATAATGATAATTTTCCAAATATTATTTTATGAAAATCAACTTGATAATTTAATATCAATAATTTCATCATTATTTGATTAGGTGTTCACTTTCTTGACTCAAAACATAGACATTTAATGAAAATCAAAAGATCAACAACTACAAAAGAACCAAATGTTGAACTCACCAAGATAATCATGCAAGAGTGACAACAAAAGGACGACGCACATGAACAAGAGCTATCACACAGACCTAGAGGTATGAAGCCAGTGACATCTCCATCCACAAATCGCCATTGGGGAGAGGCACGCTTGCACCTATCAAGCCAGGGGAGCTGTACCCAGTTACCCGAGAGGAATTGAATGTCTTTACCTACAACCAAATCATCATACATGTGCATATACCATATATATAAATCAAGTACAACAAGCAGATGGGGATGAAATATCACAACAACGTAGGGTGCTCGCAAAGGAGTGATACATCGTCAATCGACCTCCCCACAAAAAATTGAACAAGAAGATAATTAGAAAGCATAGATCATATATAGGAATCTACATCTATGGGGTTAGTATCCAATGCAATAATAAAACATGATCAGTAAGTTAACAAGTACATAAAAGAAATCATTACATTTGCTAATCTATCAGGTGAACGCAACATAAAATGATCTATATCATCCATCGTATAATGTGTATAGAAAAATAACATCCAGAGAACATGAATCCATATCAACATATGCATGTAAGCATGGTAATCCATCCATCACAACAAAATGAATAATTGATCAAGTTCAGACATAACAAAATCAAGATTCCACTCAAGAGTGGGCATGACACCTACACTTGTAGGAAGGCCAATAACCTAGAGCGCACTGCTCATCACAAAAGGAGTTTCACTGACTACATAGAAATCTAGAATACAATTCGGAAGAAGGAATGAACTGCAAAGGTACATCTACTATGCCTTGATATAGTTCTGGTTAAGATCAATACTAGAGGATAAAATCCTTTTGCATAAACCCAACTCGATCACCAATGATCAACCAAATCCTCTGCCTGAATGATTATTACATTATTCTCTCCTTACATATCCATATCCTATACCATGATGATCTACGATGAGATCTTACATCATATATATACAAACCCTTGACTATAAACAATAAGGTTGGCCACCAGACAATAAACTAATTACATAATTATAAAACATGTTAGCGAGAGACCAAACAAATAATATCCAACCCATAAGACATCCCGAAAACACATCGAGAGGTCCAATCCACATGTTACATTAAGACGATCCATAACCTAGATACACCCAGACCCAATTTAGGTCCATACACGCCAAAGAAATGATCCCAATCAACCAAGTCTCAAATATGATCACCATCAACATCCTGAATCTCCAATAGGATCCGCACCAACACCACTTATGCATATCATCAAAAGATCTTCATCAAAGCTCTACCAATGAAACCCTCACCGGAACAACAAACGAAGCTTTCTAGCAAACATGATAGCATCCGATCACCAGATCAAAACCAATTGACTGAATATGAACATGAATAAGCCAATTCCATAACCTAAACATACTAGAGCATACCGGATCATGATGATCCAATCCAACCAGAAACCCAACAACCTACCGGGACCAGAAGGATACCGATAAACAACTAAAACAACTAGTGTTGACATCAATGACAAAAAATCAATGCAACACAATTAGTTCCTCCAAATGGCCAACAATATCCCCCTTTGGCATTGATGGCAACACTAGATGTGAAAAACATCCAAGTGCCAAGAAATGCCAGAGAAGTCTCCCCCAATGGAAGACAACCAACAATCTCCCATACCAAGATATAGCAATGAAGTTCTGAAAGAAAGACCAAACTCCCCCTGTGAATGATATCTATGTAAAGCTCTATTTTTCACATACATCTCTCCCCCTTTGACACCAATGCTAGAAATCTGACATAAATATCAAAGAAAAAACATAACCCACTGAAAAATAAGGCTAGCTACTCCCCCTTGAGCAATAGCATATCCACCTCAATTCCAGAATGAATGATCTATGATAATGCATACCAGACTGATGCTAAATAACATCAATCAATTCTCTGCTGAAGGGGAAGAAACCCCTAATCCATCTCTCAGGCACTCAAATGATTCCTTAGGCAAAGGTTTAGTGAAAATATCTGCAATCCACTCTTTAATGTTCACATAAACCAGTTTAACTTCATTTTATTCCACCTCCTCCTTCAAAAAGTTATAATTGATAGATATGTGCTTTGTCTTAGAGTGAAATACCAGATTCTTTGATATGTCAATAGTAGCAGAGTTATCACAGTGAATAACTACTGGTCTATTGCAATGCACTTTAATGTCCTTCAACATTTGCTTCATCCATAGAACATGTGTATAGTTAATAGCAGAAACAACATACTCAGCTTCAACAGTAGATAAAGAAGTACATGGTTGTTTCTTGCTGATCCACGAAACCAACTTCTTTCCAAGAAAGAAAGCTCCACCAGAAGTAATTTTTCGGTCATCAACATTTCCTTCCCAATCTACATCTGTATATGCACATAAAGTAAAGTCATCATCCTTAGGGTACCATAAATCATATTTAGATGAACCTTGCAAGTATCTAAAAATTATTTTCACCACACTCTCATGATTTTCTCTAGGATCACTCTAAAATTTAGATGCAATACAAACACCATTCATTATGTCAGGCCTAGTCTGAGTCAAATATAGCAGACCTCCAATCATAGATTTGTATCTTGTAGGATTTACCGATGCAGAAACATCTTTCCTTGTCAATTTATCACTTGTAACCATAGGAGTACTTACCGATTTAGAATCTACTATACCAAATTTCTTCAACAATTCCCTAGCATACTTAGTTTGACAGATGAAAATACCTTTATCAGTCTGGGTAATCTGCAAACCTAATATATTTTTTGTTTCCCTAATCATATACATTTTAAATTCTTTCTCCATATTCTTAGGAAATTCCATGAACAACTTATCTTCACCTCCAAAAATAATGACATCAACAAAAACTTCAATAATTAATATATCATCACCACTGACTTTATAATATAGATTGTTGTCAACATTACCTTTAGTGAATCCAAGCTTCCAAAGATATTTATCTAACCTTGCATACCAAGCTCTAGGTGCCTGTTCCAATCCATATAAAGCTTTTCTTAACCTGCAAACCATGTTTGTATCATCTAAAAGTGAAAAACCATTAGGTTGCTCAACATAAACTTCCTCATCAAGATGCACATTCAAAAATTCACACTTGACATCCATATGATAAACCTTATAGTTCTTATGTGTAGCATAGGCAAGAAATAATCTTACAGCTTCAATCATAGCTACAAGTGCAAAGTTTCACCATAATCAATTCCTTCCTTCTAAGAATATCCTTTACAAACCAATCTAGCTTTATTCCTTACAACTTGTCCATCTTCATTCAATTTATTCCTAAAAACCCATTTAGTTCTAATAATGTTCTTATTTTTAGGCCGGGGAACTAAAGTCCATGTGTTATTTTTCTCAATAACCAAGAAAAATTCCTTCATCACATCTAGGATCAAATTTGCCAATGAGATCATCTCTCTTGATATAACATTTACTATCAATTTTTTTGAAAGACTTAACTATAGGTGTATTGCCAAACCATAATTCATAAGGTATCTTACCTATTTCTCCTTTGATATGTACTTTGTTGAATGTATAGACCACTGTTCTCATTGATTCTCTCCAATAGATATGAGGTAGAGTATCTTCCATCATCATTGTTCTAGCAGCATCCAAGATAGTTCTATTCTTCCTTTCCACAACTCCATTCTGTTGAGGTGTTCGTGGAGTAGAAAATTGCCTCCTTATACTTGCTTCTCACAAAAGTTAGTAAACTCACTGGATGTGAATTCTCCACCATGATCTAACCTTAAACATTTAATCTTCAATCCCATCTTTGTCTCAACTTTAGCTTTAAATATTTTAAACTTTTAAAAAGCCTCGGATTTCTCCCTTAGAAAAGTAACCCACATCATTCTAGAATAATCATCAATGATTAGCATAAAATATCTATCACCTTGAAATTTTTTAACTCTAGTAGAGCCACACAAGTTAGTATGAATAAGATTAAAGAACATCATTAGATTTGTCTTGTATACTCTTAAAAGAGGCTCTTATCTATTTTCCCATTTGACATTCTTTACATACTAGATTATAGGGCTTCACAATCTTAGGTATGTCTCCAACTACCTTAGTTGAACTGATCTTTACAATGCAATCAAAATTCACATGACATAGCCTTTTAATCCATAGCGACCTCTCATCAATTTGTGCAATCAAACATGTCTTCTCACTAGAATTCAAATGAAATATATCACCTTTTGTCTGTGTACCGGTTGCAATCTCCAAACCAGATCTGTTAATGATTTTGCATTTTCCATCCTTGAACTGTAATTGAAGTCCCTTACCCACCGATTGTCCTACACTCAAAAATTTATGCCTTAAACGTTCAACATAATAAACATTATCAGTATTGTGCTTACCATCCAATGATATAGTTCCTTTTCCCTTGATCGTACATGCTTTGTCATCTCCAAATATAACTAGACAACCATCAAATTATTGCAAAGATAGAAACTTCCCTTTATCTCCAGTCATATGATGTGAACATTCATTGTCAATTACCCATTCATCCTTATCTTCAATTTTAGCAGCAAGTACCTTCTCTTTAGGTACATTCTCTTCCAGTGCCAGAACATCTTCTTTGATAGCCCGGAACACCCATTCTTTTCTATTGTCGGAACCACTAGTAGAGTCTTGTGTCGGTTCATCATCAAAATCAATCACACCTTCCTCATTTGCTATGCAACATGATTTGTATTTATGTTTTCCTGTACTTATACTTGTTTTGATATTCAGGGTTAGGCTTAAAATATCTTCTAGCTCTCTCTTCAAATCTTGAATTCCTTTCAGGACATCTATATGCAAACTGACCAATCTTATTACATGTAAAACATTTAAAAGGTGTTTTTCCTTCATACTTACTTCCTACCGGTCCTTTAGGTACTCTTCTAGAAAATAGGGCTTCAAGTTTCTCAAATTCTTCATCTTCTCTCTTCATATCATCTAATTCCTTTCCATATAAATATTTCCAATCTTGCTTGCTGGTTGATGATGCAGATGCATGAAAAGCAGGTTTAAAGTTCATTGCTCCAGAGGGTCCAAATTATTCAAGCTCAAAAGTAGATAACTTCCCAACCAAGGTATCTCTATTGACAGAAGTATTAGCCATTTTTCTCAATTCATTAATTTTAGTAGCCTTCATCTTGTAAGCTGGTGGTAAAGCTCTCAGAACTTTAGAAATTATTTCATCTTCACTCAGAGTTCCACCACAACATTGAATTCCCATAACAATCCCATGAATGCAGTAATCCTTTCATATTCTTCCATTTTTAAGTTTTCATATCTCAACCAGTAACCATCAAGTTTATAAATATTCACAGTAGGGTCACCTTCATTAAGAGTCTCCAATTTGTCCCATATAGCCTTTGCAGATGATTTGTCAGGTAATCTCATTATTTGTTGACCAGGAAGTGCACACAAGAGGGCTTCTCTTTCTCTACAATCATTCTCAAGCTCCTTATCCAAGTTTGTCGGAGGAGGATTGCCAGATGTCAGATTATAAGGTGCAACACCATTCTCTGTGATCTCCTAAATCTCCTTACCAAGACATCTCAGATGAGTCTCCATCTGAATCTTCTACACTCTGTAATTTGTTCCATCAAGCCTAGGAACATCTCTTTGAAAGATAGCTCTAGATGAACTAGATGAACTTGAACTATTAGTCACCATAGGATCTTCCTCAAGTGGTTAAGCTTTTGTAGAGAGGACCAAAGCTCTGATACCAATTGTTAGACAATTCAAATAACCAAAAGACAACTGAGAGGGGGGGGTGAACCAGATGTCACCAGATTACCAGAACCTTAAGCAATTAAAACTTTAATACTGAAACCGAAAAGATGAATATTGGAATACATAAATGAATTACTGAAATAGAAGATAAACCAATTAAGCATAAACAATAATCAGAGAATAAATACCATCCACATGAAACCAAGATTTATACGTGGAAAACTTGGTAAAGGAAAATACCACGATGGGAAGCCTACCCACAGTCAGATAATACTTTTGCACTAAGTATGTGAATTACAATTGAGGGGTCTTCACTTGCAGGAAGGCCAACAACCTAGAGCGCACTGCTCATCACAAAAGGAGTCTCATTGACTACATAGAAATCCAGACAACAATCCGAAAGAAGGATTGAACTACAAAGATAACATCTCCTATGCCTAGATACAATTCTAGTTAAGCTCAATACCGGAGGACTAAATCCTCTTACATAAACCCATCTTGATCACTAATGATTGACCAAATCCTCTGCTTGAATGATTATTACATTATTCACTCCTTACATATCCATATCCCATACCATGATGATCTACAATGAGATCTTACATCATATATATACAAACCCTTAACTATAAACAATAAGGTCGGTCACCAAAAAATAAACTAATTACATAATTACAAAACATGTTGGCCAGAAACCAAATAAATAATATCCAACTCATAAGACATCCCATAAACATATAGAAAGGTCCAATCCACATGTTACATTAAGCCGGTCCATAACCTAGATACACCGGGACCCAATTTAGGTCCATCCACGCTAAAGCAATGATCCCAACCAACTACGTCTAGAACATCATCACCATCAGCATCCTGAATCTCTACTAGAAGCCACGCCAACACCACTTATGCATATCATCAAAAGATATTCATCAAAGCTTTGCTGATGAAACCCTCGCTGGAACAACAAACCAAGCTTTCTAGAAAATGGGATAGCATTTGATCACAAATCAAAACCAGCTAACTGAATATGAATATGAATAAGCCAATTCCATAACCCAAACATACCGAAGCATACTGGATCATGATGATCCAATCCAACCAGAAACCAAACAACCTACAGAGACCAAAAGGATACTAGTAAACACAACCAAAACATCTAGTGTTTACATCAATGACAAACCATCAATGCAACACATAATTAATTCCTCCAAATGAAAAACAATATTTCCACATCAAAATTGGTGGGCGTTCAAATACCAAGCCCAACCTTTATGGTACAAGAGGGGGAAGATCTTTCTTCAAAAATTCAAGGTAAGAAACCTGATCATCAATTGCCGTATTGGCAAGCATGTCAGTGAAAAAATTTACTTCTATGTAGCAATGTCGAATATCATAAGAGGAAAATTTCTCAATTGTAATAAAACCTTATCCAACAAATATTGAAGTTTCCAAACATAGCACCTCTTTGAAATAAGAGCATGAAATATAAAAATTGAATCACCGTCAATAATTAAGTCTTTAATGCCAAGTGATACAACTAAATCAAGACCAAGGCTAAGATCCTGAAGCTCTACATTGTTGTTAGTCCCATTTGCAATGCACTTATGGGTAACTTTAACATTAGTTACATTGAAACACAATATCAAAAAACAAGTACCTGACTTGCCTGTGTTACCCCTCGAGGCCCCATCATAATTTACCTTAAATTTACCCACAGGAGGAAGAAACCACTTAGCTTTCTTTCTATTAGATTTCTTATCCTTACCATTGTCAACCGAACCATGTGAGGGAGGGTTTTTAAGAAGAGGCCAACCTTTAGTTATAAAATTATCCCATGAAGAGAAATCTTTGGGGTGATCTAAATTTTTAAAAATGAAGGACATAACCACCTCTAATATTGATTTTTCAATAGTGTACAAAATTCAGAGATAGAAGTGCTTTGCTTCTTAAAAATCTTCTTATTTCTTTCTAGCCAAATATTCCAAATGATCAAAGAAGGACCAACTTCCCAGAGGCATGAGAAAAGGGAGGAAGAGGAAGAAAACCAGATCAACCAACTCGAAAATTGAGAAACCAAGGAGGGACATAATGTAGAATACCATCCTATCCTTCCAAAAAACCAATACCAACACTAAGAGGAGAAAGGGAAATGCAAAAAAAGATGATTTGTTGAGTCAATAATGTGCCCACAAAGTACATAAGGAAATATAGTATTAATACCAAGGCGATCTAATCTAAGACTAGTTAGAACCCTATCTTGAATCACTAACCAAGCAAAAGAACCAGCCTTGGGCAAACATGAAGTTCCCCAAAATAATTTGCTAGAGCAGTTAAAAGGAAGATCAACCACAAAAATGGAAGGATATCCCTCATTAACAGTATAAGAACCAGATTTGGTATTTGTCCAAATAAGCTCATCATCTTTATCAATAAACACAATTTGCCTACTCTGCAATATATCATGACAGGCCTCCTTCAAATCCCAAGGAATGTAAAGGAATCAATTGACTTCCAACAAACAACTGGCATCACCCTGAATGATCAACATGAAAATAATCTGACACATGAACACCCCATTGTTTCATTGTGATATTAAGATAGGCATAAGTAGAGACCGATCCCTAATTTTGATCATAGAAGGGTAACCATTCCAAACTTCATCCCAAAACATGGCCTTATGACTGTTATATTAGCCAAGATAAATGAGGCAAGATCACGGATCAACAAGAAGAGATAAAAATCCAAATGGATGACCCTTGAGGGAGGGAGAAAGCAGTGAAAATGATTTCCCTATCAAGACCATGTTGATAATTGGAATACATGATTCTAACCCATTTTAAATCAGGAGACTGATATAACTTCCATACTAATTTGGCTCCAAGCGCTTGATTCTGTGATTCAAAGCCTCTAATACCTGTACGCCCCAAGTTCTTTGGAAGACAAACCCGATCACAAGCAAATAGAGGAATTCAAGATTTCCCTCTAACATTATCATTCCAAAGAAAACTTCTTAAAATTGATTGCAACTTAACAATAGAATTCTTAGGAGATTTAAGAACTAACATGATATAAATAGGAATAACTTTCAAGAAAAAATTCATCATCAAAATCTTACCAGAGAAAGATGACCATTTATGTTTCCAAGACATAATCTTGGTATAAATAAAAGAAATGACCCTTTCCCCAAAAAATTGTTTCTTAGAGCCTGCATAGAAAGGAAGACCCAAATATTTACAGGGAAAGGAGCCAACCTAAAAACCCCAAAATTGGGATAGCCTGCACTGAACTAAAGGGGAAACATTTAAGAAAAATATTTTAGATTTCTTCTTATTAACCAATTAGCCACATATAAGTGTAATCCATTATCACTTGCTTGATAACCTTAGATTCAGAAATGGAGGGACATCCAAAACTAAAAATTTCATCAACAAATAAGCAATGAGTTTGGGGAATCCAATATTCTCAATAGTAATACCTTTCCAAGAACAAAGTAGTCTCGTAGCATTAATAGCTCTAATTAGACCTTCAAACATAATTATGAATAAAAAAGGAGATAAAGGATCTCCTTGGTGAATCCCCCTAGAGGAAGGGAAAAAACCACAAGGGGACCCATTGATCAAAACTAAAAATCTAGCAGAGGAGATAGATATAGGCCAAAATCCATTTAACCCACTGACCAAAAAAACTAAACTTTCTCAAGACCAAAAATAAGATGTCCCAATTAACTCTATCATAGGCTTTCATCATATCAAGTTAAGGATCATTGTAGGAATTTTATGTGAGGAGATACAATGCAAAATTTCATGAGAAATAATAGCCCCTTCAGGAGGTTCTTTACCTAGAATGAAACCACCTTGCTCATCTGAAATTATTTTAGGAATAATCTTGGCAAGTCTATAGGAGATTGCCTTGGTGAATATCTTATAAAGAAAGTTACATAATGCTATTGGGTGAAGCTCAACAAAAGACTTGGGATTATCTACCTTGGGAATAGTTTCAATTAAGGTAGTATTAAGCTCTTTAAGAATAGAACTGTTTCACCTAGATTCTTCAAGTGCTAAAACCACATCACTACCAATAAAATCCCAACATTTATGAAAAAATAAGGTAGTAAAGATGCCCAGACTAGGAGATTTATCTAGAGCCATAGAAAAGACAACCTCTCTAAGCTCCTTTAGAGATAAAGGAGACATCAACATCTTATTATCATTTGTAGACACGAGATAAGTGATAGCATCTAGAATTGAATCATTAGAAGAAGTAGGCTCAATAGTAAGAAAATTTCTAAAAAATTCAATAGCCTTCAGAGCTAGAACCTCCTCATCCTCAATTAGAGACCCATTATTATCTATAATACCACAAGTTCTATTTCTTTTTCTACGAAGTTAATAAGAGGCATGAAAAAAATTTATATTACAATCTCCCTCATATAATCAAGTCTCTCTAGATTTATGTTTCCAGTCACACTCCTCTCGAAGGAGAACCTCATCTAAATCGGTGGATAAAGACTTTTGAAGTTCAAAGGAATTAGAATCCATCCCCTGAGAAATGATGATTTCATTGAGATCCTCCAAGGCCTTTTGAATTATAAAATTTTCAAAGAAAATATTCTTAAAATGTGTGACATTCCATTCTTTAATCTTTCCCTTAAGGTAAGAGAGTTTCTTGACAAGACGATACATTCTAGATCTCTCAACAAAAGGAGTTGAAGACCACCGCTCTTTCAATAGAGGTAAGAAATATTTATCCCTAAGACACATTGGCTCAAACCTTAAAGGAACCTTATAAGGAACTATATCCTCTAGAACAACATACAAGATGGGAAAGTGATTAGATCCCGGATAAGAAAGAACAACAAAATAAAAATCATTAACCACAAAGAGCCAATTGGAAGAAACCAAGAACCTATCCAATCTTTCTAAAATTTGGAAAAATCTTTTTTCTTGTTAGTCCAAGTGAATGGACCATTCTAAGACAAATAATCAATGAGATGGTTTGACTGAATAAAAGCTCCAAAATCATCTGTGACTCTTTTATTAGGTATGATACCCCCAAGTTTTTTAGACTCAAATAACACAACATTAAAATCACCCCCAAACACTACCATTTCATCACTCAATGGAGAATAAATCAATGATAACTAATCCCATAACCTTTTATTATTTAAGTTTCCCATGGGACCATAAACATTAAACAACCAAAACTTGAATTTAGAAAGCCTACTCCTAACCAGTCCAAGTATCCAAGAATATGAAGTTACCACCAAGGAAAACTCCAAAACCCAATCATTCCAAAGAAATGATAGCCCCCCAAAGGAACCCATAGGTGGGACCAAACAAAACTTCCAATACCCCCAACCAACAAACAACTCATTAGCTACTGAAGAACACAATTTAGTTCCTTGCAACAGAGCAATATCAAATAAAGCCACATCCAATTGACGCTCAATCAAGAACTGCTTGTTAGGGGAATTTAAGCCCCTAAAATTCCAAGAAAGGACCTTCATTGTCCTTGGGGGGAGGAAGATTCTCCCCTCTTCTTTTGATTTTTTATTCAAGTTTTAGTCCTTGCAACAAACTCACACTACAAGTTACACTTAGAATCCAAAGACCTAGTTGAAGGAGGGCTGAATTTTTTACTCTTCTTCTTAAAGGAACCAGAAATAATCAAATTTGATTGGATACCAACATCAATCTTAAGCTAGGTATAATAACTCTTAGACTTCCTCCCTCTTTTTAAAGGAGAGGAAAATAGAGAAGAAACAATACAGGACTGAATAATGGGAAGAGCTTAAACTTTCTCCCTAGGAACATGAACTTCTGGAGCAGCCTCTTTATCACACCTATACATTTGGGGTTGTTTTCTGACAAACTATCATCGAAATTATGACATATTAATGTCGTAGATCCGACAAAATGATGAAAAGATTTTTCATCACTCAAATTTCGTCAGAATATTCGACAAACAACTTTTTTTCAAAATTCCGACGCTATGTTCGTCGAAAATTGATACATACTGTGGTAGTCTAATTCCTCATAATTTTGACGAAGTTATCAAACCTCCGATGAACCATGCACACTATTGTCGTCGGTACATGTTGGGGCTTTCGTCAGAATTCCGATGAAAAATGGAACTATGCTTCGATGAGAATGATGTACCTATGATGAAATTTCTTGTCACAAGTACAACAAAACCTGTCAGAAAATAATGGGGATAACGTTGAAATTTCGATGACAAATGTAAGTAAGCTCTGACGAGAATGTTGTACCTGCAATGAAAAATTTCATCATAGGTACAACACTCTTGTCAGGGCCTGTGTTAGGCATTTCCATCAGAGTTCCGACAAATAGGCAATATTTAAAAAAAAAATGTCCATTCTACCCCCATATAACATGGACACACCAATTGCCATCAAGAAATATAAAGCATTGCAACTATAGAATATGATTTGATAAGCTTTCTCAAATATTGAACTACCCCTATATAACTCCTTACTTCAATAATAATGAAAGTCTTGGATCACCTCAAAATGGCTTCCACTTTTACTAAATTCCTAACGATGGTTGGATCTCAGCTACTTCATAGACTTAGCTATCTTTGATCTCAAACTTAGGCAACTATTTGGTGTATTTGGTGACTGCCCTTTTAAAAAGTTAAATGAATATTTTCAAAATTTTGATGAAAATGGTGGTTTCGGCACTAACCCTGAGTGTCTAAAGTGGAGAGAAGTTTATGTGAGTAGTTTGAAGAGGGGTTGCTTTGTAAAACATGCCTAATTGGGGCTCTTGCCTTATTAGGACAGGTGTTGGTCAGACTGACCAGTCCAAAAGAAACCTATCTAAGTTTGAAATATGTTTTAGAAGGCCCAAAAGGGTATCCTAATATGTCATTTGTTTGCTTGGTGTTTTGGGAGAATTGTGAGTTATTGCCCAAAATATGAAAACCTAGGGATAGTAGGATTGTGAAGAGTTTGTGAAGAACAAGGGTATAAAAAAGTTTAAGAATCACTTCCAATTCTTGAATTATGTCTCATAGGATGTAAGAAGGAATTATGTATGGGTGGTTTGGGTCTATGCCATATTGTTGGTGTTGATGGTATGATGAAAGAATAAGGATCTGGTCAACTATTGAGAGGGGGGTGAATCAGTAGATAGAAAAACTGATAATAATTTTCACCAATCTCAGAATCAACCTCTCAAAGTAAACTTAGAACTGACAAGTTAAACCATTGAACTATAAATGCAATATTACTATGAAGATAAATCAGTTGACTGTTACGACAGATTAACAGTAAACAACTTGAAACTCATAAACATCCAAATACTACACAAGTAAAACTTCATGTCATATTGTTGCCGATTATCATAGCATATCAAAGTGGATTAAGTAGTTAAGCAATTCAACGATAGAAAACATAACCACAAAAACATTCACCACTTGACACAATATTTTTGACATGGAAACCCAAATGGGGAAAACCACGGTGAGATGAGACTCACAAGTTAACTATCTGAACTCTTCTGAAGTTTGCCCTATTAGGAGCCAAGCCTGTTAAAGCTTTTACAAAAAAGTCTTGTTAAGAACAGATCCTATTAGGGACCACCTAGTTAAGGAATTGACTATAATGCCTTGTTAGAAGCAATACCTCATGAGGAGTAACCTCAGTAGAGGATTTGAAATCCAAGCTAATGGACCACCTAGTTAGAGGATTTGAATAAAACTGAGCTTGTTAGAGCTTACCCGGTTAGGGGATTTCAACTGCTGTAATTGTTAGAAAACAACAGGGGTTTACTGATATGTTTGAATAGCACTACACTTTCTTGTTCAGATCCTTTGCATGCCCCTATCCACCTTTACACAAAATGCAGATACATCATCCGGTTCGGCAACCACACACTCAACTGAAACTTTGCCAACACTTAAACAAAACAACTCATTAACCTTATAAACAAATCACTAGGTGAAATTAAGATAAAGGAAGGAATATCCTCCTAAGTGAAATTAATTACGAGTAATTTGGAAGAGAAAGAATTATAACAATAGTGTGACCTAGACCTAATGAATTGCAAAAGTAATGATTGTCGACTGATAAATTTGGGTATGTGTATGGAGATGATTGCGTGGATGATATCTGAATTAAGTATTAATAATTTCCATCACTCCTTTGGAATGGGATTGTAGGGTACCTCAATGTTTGGAAATGGCGAATAATGTTCCCTATAAAACTTAAACCTTGGAGCCTAGAAATATAAAAACATTTTAATCGCTAGTGGTAGAAAACTACCCTATATAAGGGCGGAATGGAAGAACCTAAATTTGATTTTGCCTTGCCACCTAAGAAAGTTGGAAGAAATTATGCACCTAGGATGATTTAGCAAATAGTGTATTAACACCTTAATGAGGTGCCTCAAATGTAGAATAAGTAGATTCATTGTGGTTAAGTGTGATGTCAATTTTCTTAAGTAACATGCATGGATGAAAATACAGTAGGATAAACATGCTTTTAAACAAATCCTAAACAAAGTAGAACTCCTAGAAAATTCAATATGTGTAACCTTGATTGTAGGAGTTGATGGGTGTTATTGATATGATTTGGATGGCGAAATAATGTAAGTTGTTGAAAGATAGAACTTTGCAAACACCTACCTGAGATCAAAGGGAAATGTAATAAAAATACTAAGAACTTAACCTTGTGAAGATAGTAAGTTAATTACAATAATAAGTTGATTTTGGTATTTCATCCTTCTAGTAGGCAAGGTAATAGTTTGAGTAACTTATGGAAATGGAGGGAAAGGTTATGTCCCTACTTCGAAATTCTACTCATGCGACTTCCAGGAGTAGGTCGAACTCTAGGGGAGGAGGATGTAAGGCCTTCCCCAAACCAAGCTTTGATTTACTTAGTTGACCATGTTTGACCTATTAATAAATGCTTTATAATTCAATAGAATGGACTGTGTTAGACAGATAGATTGGTGAGAAAGGTAATTGAACCAAGTTATAGAGTTATTGCACCTTGTGGTGTACATTTTGATATGTTATGAATTTGAAATCCTAAAAGATCCATTGATTGGATAATCATGATTTAATGTATGTCAGTTGTGTCTAGATGTAGAATGTATATGATTTCGTGATTTGATAACATTGATGAATGTTGATGCTTCATTTATATGCTTTATGATAAAGAACTCTATATGATTCTAGAATAGGATAAATTGGAGAGGATGTATGTCATTATTGGATTTGCAAGACTTTATTATGATGATAGAATTAAGATGTATCTTTTATGTGTGGACCAAATTATGAGAATTGTGATAATTGCTTATGTGGATTTAATTGGATATGAGATATATTGAATTGTTCAAATGTAAATTGTATGCGAAGTGTTTGATGTGTATTCTGAATTCATATGTTTAAAATTATACGAGGTTATTGGAAATTACTAATGTGTCTTGGAGTGGCGCAGGAAAAGATATTCATGTGACCATGGAAATATTACGGAGAACCAAACCTAGACCTATGTATGTTTGTAAAACTAGGGTTTGTCTATTTGGAGAGACAACACCCCGTTTGTGTTGTATTTTATTCGTAATAGTAAAAGATGCATGTGTGTTAAGTGTCATTTAATTGATTTATGTAAAATCCACAAGAGACACGATTTCATGTATAAATTTGTAAAAGTATTTTCTTTGTCACTTGACACGTGTGGATTTATGTTTGAATTTTTAAATTTGTCTCTTGGTGGGAATTGTTTAACTATAGCTTTTTCAATTAATGTGATGTGATTTCCATAAATGCCTTGGGTAAAGAATCTTTGGGATGGTCAACATAGGTTTGACCCGAAAATAAACTTCAGAGGGGTTAAAAAAGGGTTAAATGGACACCTAGGGGTAGTTTAATAGGGTTTCCTAAAGCCCATAAGGTATACCTAAAGGTTAGGGGTAAATTTAGGCAAGTTTCTACTCCCATGTGACCATTTAGACACCCTAAAAAGTAGGTTTTCTAAGTTGTGCGAAAATTGAAATTAGAAGGCTTGAGCTAAGTGGTTAACCTTCCTTTTTGAATGAAAGTTCCCTTTTCCCATTTTACTTTACTTTCCTTTTCAATTTTAGAAACTTGAGAGAACTCACACTAGTGTCTTCTTAAGCAAGAAAGAGAGATTTTGGGGGTAATCACCCACTCTCCATTTTTGGAGACAAAAGAATTTTGTAAAGAAAAAGATAGAATTTGGTTTGAGAATTTTAGCAAAGGGTAGAAAGAGAAGAACCGTGGAATTGGGCTGCTCATCCTCAACAAAACTAACCTACCTTTGGGCAGATTAAGGTTGGTCGTATTCATCATATAATGGATTCCTTATTGCATGTGTTTGTAAGTAATGTTTGTGAAAAGGATTTGTTTCCGTGCATGTTCTCTTGGAAATTTATTTGGTATTTTGTTTTATACTTTGTATGTGTGTTTGGGAGTAATCAAGATCTCCTACTCTTGGGAGAGAGGAGGATCTTGTGGGTGGTAGAAGTGACAACCCTCGAGTGAGAGACTCTCATTATGAGAGCGATCACAAGGGAATTTATGTGACCCTTGCTGCATGGCTTGTTTATGCATTGGGGGTCATAAGGAGGGAAATAAGGCATGAATGCCTTGGGGGGGCATAAGGAATAAGGGGTTGATTTATGTTATACTTGATTTATTTGCAGGAAATTTGCTTGGAAAGAAAAGAAAAGGGACAAGCTAGAAGTTGCTAATTTTTGCTCTTGATTTGCAGAAAAGAGATGCTATATTCAGTTGCATAATTGTACATAAGAGTTGCATGTAGTATTTATTTTGAAAGGAATGTATTTATTTTTTTAAAGGTCCTCATTTATTAGAAATGAGAGTCCCATTGTAAAGTGACAATAAAGTCCTTGAAATATGTTTTTAAAGAGTTGTAATATTTTAGTATGCTTAATTGTAGAAAAGAAATATGTATTTTCTAGTTTTTAGTTTTCTATGGTTCTATATATATATATATATATAAAACATTGGTGTGTATAGTATGTTTTGAAAGAAAGAAAATTGCTTAATTCCCTTATGCATTTAAAACAATTTTATTAGAAAAGAAATGGAATTCATTTGCATGCATGTAGTAGGCTGGAAATTAAAGCAAGTAGATTTGTTCAATGAAAGAGCAATGTCGTTATATTTAATTCTGTATTGTAATTTATTTTCAGAAGATAAAGTCTAAAGTTATTATGACCATCTCTATAGCTTTATTTTTTATTAATTCTTAGATTTAATATAGTTGCTGTTTTTGCATTAGTTAATTCTATTTTTTTTTATTTAACTTTTATTGCAAAAAAAAGAAAGTAAATCCAGAATTAAATAGTCTAAATAATTTAAGTAATATAATTTTCATCTAGTTGCAACTTTAATTCTATTAAATTCTATCAATTATTTATTACAGGAATTACATCTAAAGTTATATAGTTATCTTGGATTTATGGCTTTTAAAATAAAATAAAAAATATATGCTCCTTGAATAAAATCAGAATATCGTTAAACAAATGGTTTTTAAGATTTCAAAAAAAATATGTATTTACTATATTTGTTTTGCATGGCAAAATTAACTAGATTTTTAAATACATTTATAAAACTATATATATATATATATTAAATTTAAAAAAAAAAAATTAAAAGTGAAATTTTTTTTACAAAAAAAAAACTTTATTAAAATTTTGGGGAGCTCGGCCCCCTCCCTCCCCGCACAAGGGGCGGCGACCCTCCAGCGGTGGCTGTAGCCGCCACTATGGGCCGCAACCCACAGTGGGGAAGGCTTCAGCCCCCCCTCTATGGGCGGCGCCCCATAGCAGTGGCACTGTCGGCTGTGGGCCACGTCCCAGAGCGGCGGCCAAGGCCATCCCCTGTGGGCCGTGACCCGCAGAACCGGCAGTAGCCGCCCTGCGGGGAGCCCCCCACCCTGTACGCCACCATCTCCCCCTTACTCTGTGGGAGTAAAACAAGGTCGTCGCTCCCATGTCCGCCTTGCACAAAACAAGAACACAAATATATATATATATATATATATATATATATATATATATATATATATATATATATATATATATATATATATATATATATATATATATATATATATATATATATATATATATATATATATATATATATATATATATATATATATATATATATATATATAAAACCCTAACTCGGTTAGGGCTAGGGTAGAGGGAAAATAAAACAAAAAGAAGTATTTAGAAAATAAGTTAAAGAGGCATTTTATAATGTATTTTAAAGTTAGGGTTTGCATGGGGATTTTTTATAAAGATGTGAAAATTATTATAGTATTAGTATATATATATATATATGTATGTATGTATGTATGTATGTATGTATGTATATATGTATGTATGTATGCATACATACATACATGTATGTATATATATATATGTATGTATGTATGTATGTATATATATACATATATATATATACATATATATATATATATATATATATACATACATACATACATACATACATACATACATATATATATACATATATACATACGTATACATACATACATATACATATATACATACGTACGTATGTATATATATAGTTTGGAAGTATAGGAGAATAAGACAATTTTGGATTAAGTATTTTATTATGCGGTTATAATTATATATGTTTTTAATAAACATATGGGGTTATGTTTAAGTATTAAAATTGCTTATGAGGTTTAATCTTATAAAAAAAACCAAAAAATCTTTATATTAAATTGAGCAAGATTAATTTGGCTATTGGGAAATATTTACACTTTATAGGAAATTAATTATTTCCAAACTAATTGACTTTTTAGTTGATTTAGTTTAATCTTATTTTAATTATTGTTGAATAAAATATAGACTTTTATGAACTAAGAGCTAGGACTAAATTAATTAGTTTCCAAAGGAAAAGAAAAAAAAAATTACAATTATTGGTTATTGGAGATTAATTTTATCTTCATCAACTATTTTAAAGAGTTTGATTTAAATCAATCTTTTGACTAAATTTGATGAGATAATAAAATTAACCCGTTTAGCACCCCGTAGTTCAATTAAATTATTAAGAAAGGGTGTATTAACAGGATGATGGGAGCTTGATATTTATTAAATAATTGATGTCGAACCAAGTAAATTTATTAAAGACTATTTAGTAGAAATGGATCTATTTAAGTATTAATAAGACGCAACTGAAAAGAAAGGCACTTTCGAGAGAATTTAATAACTCCCTCATGAAACTTATTTGCTCCGCTTGATAATAGAAATTATCATAATTGTTATGTTAGTATTTAATATCAATTAAGATTTCATTTGGAACAACTTGTTAAGTTGTCGCAACTATTTAAGCGAATGAATGCATGTAATTATGTGTTTAAAAAAAAAAATTTGTCGGTTGTGTTTTGCCCTAAATTTTGGGCATGACACTCCGGTTCATAGTGTAGACAGTTGTGCTGAAAGCTTCTCTCCAGAAATTTTTCGCTACACCTCCTTCTATCAACATCATTCTAGCAACTTCAACAACTGACTGGTTGTTCCTCTCTACAATACCATTCTATTGTGGTGTCCTTGGTGTAGAAAGTTGCCATTTGATACCATTTCCTTCACAATATCTAGTGAATTCTTTAGAAGTAAATTCAGCACCTTGATCAGTCCCTAGACACTTTATCTTCTTACCACTCTCTGTTTCAGCTAAGGCACTGAATGCCTTGAACCTAAATGCTTTTGTTTTATCCTTCAATAATGTGACCCACATCATTCTTGAGCAATCATCAGTGAAGATCATAAAATATCTATCACCTTGAATAGTTTTAGTCCTTATTGGTCCACCGAGGTCTGTATGAACCAAATCTAACATATGTTTCATTGAAAAAGATTTTCTCTTGAAAGTTGAGGATGTCATCTTTCCCAAGTGACATTCCTTACATAGAGCATTAACCGGTTTGTCCAATTGAGGCAAACCTCTCACTGTCTTGGAATACTTTAACAATGTTATCAAAAATTATATGACAAAATCTCCTATGCAAAAGCCAACTATCATCTACTTTAGCAATTAAATAGTTGTTGACTTTAGGATTCAAGTGAAATGGTTTACCTTTAGTCTACTTGTCGGTTGCAATCACTTCACCTTTGCTCCCATAGATTGTGCACATACCATTCTTAAACTCCAATGGATATCCTTTGTCATTGAGTTGAGAAACACTAAAAAGATTGTGCTTTAATCCTTCAACCAAATAGACATCATCCACACTGCTCTTTCCATTAAGAGAAATATTTCCCTTACCTTTAACCATGCAGGGTGAGTCATTACCAAATCTTACAACTCTGCCATCAAATTCCTTCAAAGAAAGAAATTTTCTCCGGTCACTGGTCATGTGATGTGAACAACCACTATCAATGATCCAATCATTAGAATTATCCATGTGAGAAACTAAAGCCTTCTGACTAGATGTCTCTTCTTTAATGGCTACAAAAACAATGTCTTCATTAGCATCACCCTCAGATTCCTCATCAATGATACCACCATCAACTACAATAAGACAATCTCTTTTTCCTTTTCCCTTGTACTTCTTGAACTTTTCTCGCTTGTGCTCATTATCACCATTAGGACAGTTAGCTTCAATGTGTCCAATCTTTTTGCATGCAAAAAATTTCAAAGGTAATTTACCTCTATATTTACCAGTACCTCTGGGCAACCGTTTGGCCAACAATGCTTCAAGCTCAACCAAACTCTCTTCATCATCAACTTCTCTGCTGGATCTAGATTCATAACTATGACTGTCATCTCTACTTTTCCTCATAGATGGGTTAGAAACTAAAGCTCTAAATGTAGACTCAGATTTCTGAACACTACCACCATAACCATTTAATTCAAAAGCAGTAAGCTTACCAATGATGGAGTCAAGGTATACCTTAGTTTTGTCAATAGATTTTAAATTTTGAATGGCTGCAACTTGGATAGCATAGACCGGTAGCAGGGTTCTCAACACCTTACTAACCACTATGGCATCTTACACTTTACCACCAACACTCTGGATCTCACCAGCTATCTCTTTTATCCTTTGACCATACTGTTGGATATTCTCACCTTCAACCATCCGCATGTCATCAAACTTTCCTCTTAGACTCTCTTCCTTGGAAATCTTCACATGTTCATCACCGCTATAAATCTCTTCAAGTTTCTTCCATACCTCATATGCAGTCTCCAGACCATGGACATCTACATACTTTGCATCAGACAATGAACTGATAATAGCCTCTAATGCTTGATTGTTTTCTTGTTGACAATCATAATCCCACTAGCTGCAACATATTGAGTACCAACATGTTCCCAGTATTGATTTCCTAGACTCTTGATATAAATTTCATTCTATCACTCCATATCCTATAGTTCTCTCTATTAAACTTCGGACCTTCCTTCTTCATCATGTTCTACAAGATCTTTACCTCAAGCTATTAGGCTTGGACCTTAGAGGACCTGAGAAGCTCTGATATCAATTGATGGTATGATGAAAGAATAAGGACTCGGTCAACTACTAAGAGGGAGGGTGAATCAGTAGATAGAAAAAATGATAATAATTTTCACCAATCTTAGATTAACCTCTCAAAGTAAACTTAGAGCTGACAAGTTAAACCACTGAACTATAAATGCAATATTACTATCAAGATAAATTGGTTGACTATTACAATAGATTAATAGTAAACAACTTGAAACTCCTAAACATCCAAACACTTTTACTGACATAAGTAAAACCTCATTTCATATTGCTGTCGATTATCATAACATATCAAAGTAGATTAAGTAGTTAAGAAATTCAACCATAGAAAACATAACCACAAAAACATTCACCACTTGACACAATATTTTTGACATGGAAAACCAAATGGGAAAAACCACGGTGAGATGAGACTCATAAGTTAACTATTTGAACTCTTCTGAAGTTCGCCTTGTTAGGAGCCAAGCTTGTTAAAGCTTTTACAAAAAAGTATTGTTAAGAACAGATCATGTTAGGGACCACTTGGTTAAGGGATTAACTATAATGCCTTGTTAAAAGTAATACCCTATGAGGAGTAACCCCGGTAGAGGATTTGAATAACACTAAGCTTGTTAGAGCTTACCTGGTTGGGGGATTTCAATTGCTGTAATTGTTAGAAAACAACAGGGGTTTGTTGATCTGTTTGAATAGCACTTCACTTGCTTGTTCAGATCTTTTTCATGCTCCTATCTGCCTTTACACAAACCACAAATACATTATCTGGTTTGACAAACACACACTCAACTCAAACTTTGCCAACACTTAAACAAAACAACTCATCGACCTTATAAACAAATCACTAGGTTGGTAACACAACAAAAACCTAATTCTCATAGAGATTACAAACAAGTCGGTTCAAGTATGACCATTGGATTACATAAAAATCTCTGCACATCATTCAAGAAAGCCTCAACCGCTCCTTGATCACCACTTCATCGAACTCAGTAACTCATCACACGCTTTGCATTACATGCAATATACTTGCTCATTCCCTAGATAAAAACCGTTATCTCAACGGGCCAAAAACACTTTGAAACTCTCTTCATACAATATGTATATGTGTCATAATCATTACCACTCATCATCAGATCATAAACCAATACAACCAATTCACCAAACTTAATCTGTTAGGGTTTATCAAATCAATAGGTAGGGTTTACCGGTTCAACTCTCCAATACTTAGCAATACTAGTTCACTCCACAAACTTACCTACTGGTTACAGTTTCCTTCACTAGCTCTTCCTACCAGTTACAAAACAACATTATAACAATAACATTACCGGTTAATTGACATCAATGAAAATATAACACTTCATTAATGCAATCTTCATGCAAATACCAATAGGTGTATTGCCTTTTTAAGGGGTATGTATAGCCTATTGGGAATTAGGGCTATAGGAAGGAAGGTCACATTGAAAGCTTGTGTTGTCAACCAATGACTTTTTGAGTCATTTGAGAAGGGTAAAGTGAGTGAGTAAGTCCCTTGGAGAGTGTGTATGTGTGTTGGGATTGGGTATTCTACCAAGTTTCCCTATGACTCTGCATCAAAACTCCTTGCCTCAATCATAATGAAAGTCATGGATCACTTCAAAATGACTTCCACTTTTACTAAATTCCTCACAATAGTTGGATCTCAGACTGATAAATATTGATCTTAGCTACTTAATAGACTTAGCTAATCTTTGATCTCAGACTTAGACAACTATTTGGTGTATTTGGTGACTGCCCTTTTAAAACGTTAAATGCATATTTGCCTATGTAATCAACGATATGAATATCAACAAAATTTTTTATTTTCTATAATCAACAATATGAATATAAACAACAAAATCTTAATCAAGGACCTTACCTATGATGGTCTCCACTAAGTAACTTATTGTGTTGTTGTTTGTGTTGGCTCTGTTGGACCCTGCAACTAAGATTCAATACATATTATTCAATAAGATTAATAGTGGAGCATAATGAAATATTGAAAAGTGTGTTACCTTATTGAGCTTCTCTTTGTTTCAAGAATAGTTTAATATTCTCTACTTAATAGGGCCAAACACGTGAAGGTGGAAGCTCAATTGGCCCCTCCCCCACTAACATCACTCTAAATTCTTCATTAACATATAACATTCATTCATTCTTTCATCCATTAATAAAAATATAGCATTCATTCATTATCACATAACATTCATTAACACATAACATTCATTAACTCATAACATTCATCAACATTCATTGACACATATCATTTATTAACATTCATTAACACATACTTACATTCATTAACACATAAAATTCATTCATTAACAAATAATACGATTACAATCATTTTTATTTTTTAATTTTTTTTGAAGCTAAGTAAAGACTAAGTGGAGCGTCATTTTATTCATCATTTTCCCCCTCCTCAGTTGTTGTGCCCTCTGCTCATGATCTTAATGTATGCCTAGTCCTGTACTCATGACGAGGATGCCTATGCAAAGTGGGGTCCGCTGCAATAACAAAGAAATGTGTTAAATTCATAAGATTTTTTATTATTGTTACAAGTATTTCATTAATTAAAAGAACATTACAAGGGTGCTCTTTACTTGATGGGGCCACATCATCTTCCTGATCATTTTGTCTAGCCTCATCCTCAACATGATGGACACCCTCTAGATCCTTTGGAGTTGAAATGTGAAAGGTTACATTAATGAATACACCAATTGCAATTAAATTCATTTAAAGGAATAGCAGTGGTCCTCTTTACTTGATGGGGGCACATCACATTCTTGATGTTGTCTACCTTGATCATGCTCAGCTTATTCACCACACTCTACATGCTCTAAAATAAAAAACCAAAAAGGTTACATTAATTACTACACCGATTTCAATTAAAGATGTTTAATTGTATTAATACTTACATAAAAAAAATTGTATAGCACATGAATACCTCTAGTACCGGGATGCACACCATGACTTTCATCATGTGTAGGTTGTGTTCCACCCTTAGTAGGTTGCACTCCAATGCCATGTGCATTGTTATCATTGCTTGCTTATTTAAAACAAATATAGTCACTTTATGTTAGAAATTAACATTGAATAGATTATTGCTCAAGTATTCAACTTTAAAGAATTTTCATTTAGCTTATTTACCTGCGTGACAGATGCACCAGAATCTTGTGTTTTCCCACTGAATTCTCTTAGGCTTTCAGCCATGGCTCCATAGCCTTGATGGAAGGCAATTTTCATGTCATCTTTTGTGGGCACTCTATTGAATTCAAAGCCTTGCATTTTTGCTTAATATCATGAATTTTGCTTCTATTGTTTGATTAAAAAAAATTGTTTGCAATTTATTATTTCGATGCAATATTTCATTTATTGATACGTACAATTCATGCGAAAACTTTCATATAACCACTAGAGCCAAGTTTGTGTTGCTTGTATTTTTCTAGTCTTTCCTTAGTTGCCTTCGATGTGTCCAGCAACCTATGAAAAGTTTGAAATATGTTAGATTATGTAAATATAAAGAGTAATTAGTATATAACTACATTGTTAATAGTATCACATACCTTCCTTCACCTAGTGGTGTATGTCCTTTTCTCTTTTCAACTTTCTCCTTTCCATCTGAAACCAGGTCCTTCCACTCCCTCTCTGGAATCATGGGGGGACGCTCGTACTTTTTGTTCTTCTCTAAATGTGTCCTATATTGTTCCCTCACATACTTTAGATATGTGCCATCTTTCTGAAGGATCTTGGTTTTGTTGAATGTGTCATTTCCGAACAACATAGCCAAACGGTTTATGAGTTCAACTTTTAATTGTTGATTTTGGGCATTCCACAGTGTACGTATGGTCGGCCTGAAGATCTCCAATGTAATATCATTTATATTTTTATAAAAAACATCATTGCCTGCAAAAAAATCATGGGATCATTAGTCCAAAATGAGTGATCAATAATTAAATTACAATTGGACTATATAATAATAATTTTGAAGTACCTAGAACCTTCTCTATCTTTATGGGAACAAAATCATCGGTCACCATAAATGTGACCGACAACGTTTCCGTTCTAGTAATACAGGAAGATCTAGGGATTCTGCTAAAATATCACCACTAGTGGCCTCTGCATCCCCAAGTACATGTCCTACTACATAGGTCAGTGTTATACTCAATGCCTGCATGCTGCATGTTGCCGACATTGCAGTCGACAATATAGGTGCGGACAATGGGGTCAGATGAGGTGGTGTATGCACAGGAACATGGATAACACCTGAAGAATAATATATTAAATATATGAGCAATAACACATTAACAAAAGGACAAGAACATGTAAAAATATGAGTTAGTGTATGCACAGAACATGGTCATCACCTGAACTACCTGGAGTACCCTGATTATGGCCACCAGCTTCATGAGGACGCAAAAATTCCTGTAAAAACAACACGTACATATTTTAGTTCATGACATAAAAGAGTATAAAATATAAACCATGAATGAACTTATGTTATAATTAAAGATTTCATGATTGCTTACTTGCAAATTTTGTGCTCTCTCTGTCAATTGTTTCACCCTATCTTTTATCTCACTAGTTTGAGGGACTATGAATAACAATTTAAGAATTTCTTTATTAATTTTTTTTTGTGTCTTTCTTGTCATTTCAGCAGGGTTTGTGGAATATGCGATGTCATAATCACATAATAGTGAGTCCACCTTTGTAATGATGTTCTTAGCTACTGTAGGTGCCTTTCCCCAAACATCCATTTGTGACAAGAATATTAGTAACATTATCAAAATTAATACAAAACCCTAAAGAAAAGAACATAATAATATAACATTTTGCTTGTATCTAATTTGTGCAATTACAACGAGGTTTACCAACTAGGTAGAAGTACCCAGAGCTACATCCTGATTTGTGCTATGTGTTGGATCAATGTGGTACTGTGACAAAAAATAAATATAAAAAAAACATTAGAGAAATGAAACCAATAGACTTACCAAAAAATCTTAATAATAAAATGGTATATTCGAGTCATTAATTGGAGGTTTGTTTAAATGGTATATAGTACGTACCACCCCCATGATAGTAACTTTTTTTGTATCTATGCGATTCAAATTGTAATCGATTAGTATCTCTTCCCCTGCACTTATTGATTTTATCACACATACAAATACACAGTTTCTCTCATGCGCCTTGAATATGCAATTGGGTTGCCTATTAGTTGACCCAGGTCATGTACTGTTTATAAAACCTACAATATTCCTTGTTGCTTTTGGCCTTCCGTCAATATACATAGCCACTCTTTTACTTTGATAATTATCTTTCAGCTGTATATAATTTGTTGATAGTGCATACCTACAGACACTTTATGTATATCGAACTAGGTGCATCCAATTTTTGTAATTGTAATAGGGTCTGACATACTCCATCAATTTAGCAACTTTGTTGTAACAGACCTTTATGCCCTCCATGGAAAATAGGCCCAAACCATGTAATGACGATGGTGTTATGCGATATATCCTCTCGTTAACACAAAAATTAGTGTTTATTAGAGAAATTTGCTTGGGTACCCTTTGTTTCTATAGATGTTTGTACCTCAAGGGCACCTCAATGTTGCCTATGCTCTCATAATCATAAGAACATGACCCCCCTTGAGCAATAAAAAATTCCATGCATTTATGGAATTTTCTTCTAATCTTTTGACCTCTAGTTGATCTCCCTCTTTTAGACCTACTACATGTCTCGCTTTCCTCTTCTCTTCCTAAATTTTCCTCACTCGAGGAAGACACATCTGACAAATACCTATTTGGTGGTACCTGCACTCCATCAAATGAGAGAGATAGTTGGTAGAGGGTTGATTGTTATTGTGAGAGGAAATACATTTTAAGATTCCATGGAGAGAGATGACAAGAAGTTGTAATAGATGGTTCACCATATCTTGTTGATTTTTTGCAAATGCTACAAATAGATTTGAGGGTGGGTTGTCAAAGGTCCATTGCATGGATTGATAAGAATGTCTCATGTTTTTTCCCCAAATTCATCATTAAGGGTAATGTTGATGAAGAAGTCAACCCTAAAGTTGATGTTGAGATTTAAATTCGAATAAGCCCAACTGGGGCCTCAAGTGCTGATAATTGTATGAGAGTGGTTGCTAATGTGGAGGTTTCAAAAACTAAGTAAGTTTGTTTTCCTGGTAATTTTGGAGTTTCAAAAACATAGAAAAATAGTCTTCATTGTCACTTACAGCATATAGGAGGGCCAAGAAAGTGGAATGAGCTATACCATGTGGATGTCAAGGTGGTTTAGGTGAGAAAAAAAATCAAAGTTTTGACATAATATAGTTCCTAAAACTTGGGTTATTATTAAACCACTCCAAGATGGGTGTAAAGAGAAAGCAAGCAAATAATAAATGGTTTCTATAGGGTGTATTGACTTATACTTGCCGATCCATCAAAAGAATCGACGCCTTGCCTTTATGTAGACTATGCGGGATCCTCGTCAAAGGGGTCTAGGTTCTTGCATATGTAGTTCATTTATCTTATGTTAGCTTACATCTTATATGAAGGCCAATCATAATCAGATTTACATGTCACATGATACGTATGCTAAAAATTACATAGTAGACAACATGAATAGATTTATTTCTTGTTACAATATGCAATCATCATAGTTTATACAAATACTAAAATGAATGGTAAAGAGTATTCTTAAAGACTATAAAAAATCAATCATTTCATCACACTACACAATACACAATTAGGGGCAGGTAAAAGTAACTTATTTACTCATTATAATCAGGTACATACAACTAAATACATGTTTGTCTTAAGCATTTTATGAAATGGTTCACTACCTTGCATAGACAAGGCAACAAATTGTTCAAAAAAATGTCTCAAAGAAATGTGTTCTCATGGTGATGGAATGCCATGACAATCCATAGTAATTTGACTGTCATGACATTCCATCACCTTGAGACCGCATTTCTTTAAGGCATTTTTTCTGGCAGTTCACTGCCTTGTCTATGTTACCACATTTTTCATACATTGCTTATATTGGTCAAATAGTGCAAAACATATATTCAACATAGCTTGGAAATGTTCATTCGGATCACAAATTCTCTAATTATATATAGAAATGTTTAATATCCTGTAGCGTCGTAAATTGTACGCACTTGCTAGGGTGGTACAATTTCACACCTAGTTTAGCACCCGCCTTGGCGCATTTTGCATTTTGCATTGCATTTCCCCTTTAGCACTTAATTAATTAAATTAATTAGGTCTAAGGTTCTATTTTATCATCTCCCATATCATAAAGTTGGGCCCTTTTCATTAAAGTGTGCCCCTTTCATTTTATTCTTCCAATACATCATTTAATCAAAAACCCTAACTAGGTCCTATTTTGAACTTGGGGGCTTGATTTCGAGGGTCAAAACATCTCGAAATCAGCTGTAACTTCAGGATTCGCTCTAAAATCATCATATCCGATGGCCCTAAAAATTTGGTGAAAAGTTGTCAGGACCATGGCGCCCGGCGTGCACATGGTCCCGGACATTTTTCTCGAAATTTTAGGAGCGTGATCCAATCATAAAATAAAGCTTAACCCCAAAATATTGGTGGGAGATTCAATCTCTAGGTTGGCCAAAAGTTGGAATTAAGACCTAGGGTTTCATATATAAGAGCTCTCTTTCTTCATTTAAAAGGATCCAAGATTTTTGGTTTCAAGGGCCTTCTATGCAGCGAAAGAGAAGATCTTTGAAGACTTCAACAACAGTCAACATCCATCCATCAAGCATTCATCAATTTCATTCATCCATTTAGGGCTTTGAAGACATTGAAGAGCAATAGGGGATCACCGACTGAAGATTGGCTTGTACCCCTCCCATGGGGTTGGGTATGACTTCATGTTGTTTTCATGTCTTGGCATAAGCCTCATTATATCATTTGTATTCATGCTTTAGATCACTTTGCATCTTGATTTGGAGCATTTACATTATCATTTACAAGCAATTAGGGTTTACTTTCTAGGTTGCTCTAGCTTGCTTACTTGCATTTTAGGATCTTGCACACACACAAGGTCTACACACACATTACTTTTACAATACAACTTGGCTATTCGTGGAGGTGGAAATCACCGAAGTGGGGGTTTGACTAAGGCAAAACCCTATATAGCTGCCCACCATACCTTTCAGATATAAGTGCAGGTTTCGGGATTCGGACGACGCCGCAAGTTGCAGATCCGACAGAAGCAGACTGAGACAGAACAACACACCAAATTGCAGAGAAAAAGACCAGGATAGGGGCGTGGGGCACCCTGGTCCTGCCAGGACAGGGGCATGGGGTGCCCTGGTCCTACTAGGACAGGGGCGTTGGGCGCCCTGGTCGCTGGGACAGGGGCGCTGGATGCCCTGGTCCTTCTGTCAGACAGCAAGTTTTCAGCACTTTCTGACAGCTTTCTAGGTTGCAAAACAGCAGTTTCAGGTGCAGAAGCAGGATAGTGGCGCCCGCGCCCCCGTCTCGAACATTTTCACTCAGATTTTAACACCTGGTACGCATTTACATTCTTGTCTTGTCCTTGTGTTTACAGCTTTCCATTATTTAAGTTCAATTCTGCAATCTTGTTATTAGTTCATACTTGCACTTTGGGGTTGGGAATTGAACTTGCATCATTTCATCTTTCTATTACAACAAAGGAATAGAAATCCTAATAGGTAGCCTGTGGCTCTCTCTTCCACAAAAAGAAGTAGCCAATTATGTGATACCTCTAGGCTCTTTCGTATTCCACAAATGTGTGATTGAAAGTGAGATTAGGGCATGTTTGCTTAGTGTCACTTTTTCCCCCACACATATCCCATAGGTAAATTTTGATTTTTACATATAATTACATAGAAATGTATAATATCCCATACCTTGGCAATGTTTACTTATAATTTCATATGAAATTGTTTAATATCCCATAGGTCAATTTTAATTTCATCGTACAACATTCTCATCGGGGCCTATGTTAGGCATTATATGGGATATTATAATTAAATCCCATATAATATCCCATTTAATTATAATTACCATGCAAAGAAAAAGTCATGTCTATGTAATTGAAATATCCCATTTACATATAATTATAATCTCCCATAGGTCAATTTCAATTTCAAATTACTCTGCAAAGAAAAAGACTTCGAAAAAATTCATTCCCGCAAGGCAAAGCGGAAGACCATTAGCGCACGCAGGAGAGGAGAATCGATATAATATTCCATACCTTGGCAATGTTTACTTATAATTTCTTAATCAGGTCTACACTTCTTATTTAAATCAGATCTGCACTTCTCATTTCCAAATTATTCCCCCCTCAAATGAAGTTTTGTGTTTTGAAGTAACCGAGATCAAAAGTTAATAGACAAATGGTAAAAGTGAAAGCCATTTTGAAGTGATGCAAGAATTTCATTGTGATTGAGAGAATCATACACTATGCAAGGACGATCATACCCTTGGACTTCTAGGACAATCATACCCTTAGACTTCTAGGATAGTCATACCCTTAGACTTATAGGACACTATTTCATTGCCATTTGGAAGTGATCCAACTTCTAGGACTGTCATACACTATGCAAGGACAATCATACCCTTAGACTTCTAGGACAGTCATACCCTTAGACTTCTAGGACAGTCATACCCTTTGACTTCTAGGACACTATTTCATTGCCATTTTGAAGCGATGCAACTTCTAGGACAGTCATACACTATGCAAGGAAATTCATACCCATAGAATTCTTCAATATTATCAATGCCTTAGGGACTTCTAGGAATTTGATAGTAGTTACCCAAACTTCTCCACCAACACTAATCATCCAACCAATCAAGAATGAATCTTGCAAATATAAGTTCCGTATACCCTGTCAACAAGGGTAGCCACTGTCATTTGTAGGATAGTCAAAGGTCTTTGATTTTGGGGTTGTTTAATTGCATTACCCAACCTTGTAACTCTCCAACAACCTTTATTCACCCCCCTTCCTTCCCCTAATCCTCTTACTGAATGAATCCTTTGCATAAGCTTCACCATTAACCACTCCTTGCTGCTATATTTTGACTGAGACACATTATCAGTCATAAACCATTGTTTGAGCACATGCCAATGTTTCTTTGAGTCCTTGGAGACAATATTATAAGCAAGAACACAATATGATACAAAGATTTCCTCATTGGTATGATCAATCAATCAGGAACTAATTCAAAATACATTTTATCTGGCCATTGATTACCCTAATGAGGGTTTTGACTGTGATTCACAAGAATGAATCAATCTTCTTCTATACACAACCAAAATAGATTGTAACTACCTTCAACTAGATTTGGAACCAACTTTACATCATTTTCTTCCAAAATGCAACTTTTGCATGACAACATTTTTTGTCAACTTTGACAATTTTGCACAAAATCCCACCTAGACCAAACCTAGACCTCAAATGACTCAAAATGAATCCAAATAGGTCCAATTTCATCATAAATAGATTTTTACATCCTAATTTCCCTTTACAATAATCCTTTACTTATACCACAAACCATCTTGAGTGTTCAAGGATTGGGAAACATTGATTGTCAAGAGAGTGTATGAGGGTCTTGTTTTCATTCCCATATGTGTTTCCAAGCAAGGGTCTTGAATTTCATAATGACTATCCTAAATGTGGATGTGTGTTGAGCCAATGGAATGTGGTTTGTCAACCGGGTGTTGTGAGAACTTGAGGGGTGTGTGAAGGTATTGGGTCTTGTGTTCAGTCATGGAAGTGAGGTACATGGTGTTTATCAAGCCTTGGGGTGGTTGTAGATGTGTGATTTTGTGAATCCTATTAAGGAAAGGTGTTGATGAATTAGGAGAGTGAAAGCACCTAGTTGATAGAACACACCTACTAGATAGGTGAGTTGGGATAAGTTGTCCCTAATTGGCAAGTTTGTGTGTGGATGCTCTGCATCAATTTTGAAGTCTTTTTCTTTGCATAGTAATTTGAAGTATTTTACTATGAAATTGAAATTGACCTATGGATCCCATTTCGATAAACTATATTTTATTTACTCTCTATATCAATGATTAGTTATCTATGAAGTAGCCGAGATCGGATAGGGTAATTTTTAGCAAAAGGGAAACAAATAAATCTGATTATTTTTGAAATGCACATAAGATGAAGCTAAGTGATTTCTCACCTATAAACTGATTAGCTAAGTGATTGATCCAAACTATCCCTCGCTCAACAAATTTTGGTCAGGTTCTTCATTCACCACCATCTCTCACCCTTTGAATATCTTCTCTTGCATGCATGAATGAATTCTTTTGGCAATAAGGATATAGGTATAAAGTGGGATAGTCAACTATAATATCTATGAAGGAGCAATCATGAAGCAAAATTAAAACAATATAAGTACAAAAAGACATCTTGGAGCAAACAAAACATAGGTACCTTTCAAAGTAAGAGTAACCTTATAAGTCTAGTTGATTTCCAAACAGAACATAGTCTTAACTAGCGCTTGCCTTACCCAACCTTGTAACTCTCCAATAACCTTTATTAAATCTCCTTCCTTCCCCTAAAATTACTCACAAGTATATATGGATATTTTATTACTAAACAAAAATAAATCACATTACAAAAATTGGAATCAAAATAGAGGATAAAATCCTCAATAGGCTGCAACACATTTCAACCTATTTCCTCTAGTATTTGGAGCCTTATGCTTTATTGCACCTTCAATATACTTCTATTTTCTGGTTTCCCTCCTTTTTTCACGACTTACCACTTTCGCTACCAAAAAATGCTCAAAAAATGGTCATAATAACCCCTTTTGTGACTAGAAGAAAAAAATTAAAATTTGTAACTCTTGCCCAAAAATAGCCTAACTTTTGGGAACCATAAATTTTGATTTGGGCACCTAATTGAGCATTTTTTTAACTAAAGATATTGGAGTACTCTACATGCATCATTCACTTTCAAGGCCTCACAACATCATTTGAAGCATGAAAACCCAATTTAAAAGAAATTTTAAAGCTTAAGTATTTATTATCTTATCACCTAGACCTAGTCTTGTCTTTAAAATCACCCAAAATGTACAAAATTCAATTTTGGATCTTTCAGAGAAATTCCAAGGTCTTGCATACCCATACGCAAACTTAATGAAAAAAGAGGTCATGCTAATTTTGACCGTTTTTGAAAATTTGGAAGTTCCACTGGAGTTTGCTAATTTCCACTTGAGTTTGCAAAAGTGGCTCATATCTCCACCTTGGTTGGAGTGAAGAAAGGTCATGCCTTGAATTTAAGTAAAGAACAAAAAATTTAGTAGTCTTTGAAAATGGTGTAAATGTAATTATTTAGTCACATATAAAAATATTTCTCTAATTGTATATAATGGTAGGGTTTCAATTTCACTTCAACATAGCTTCCATGCATATGGATTGGAACAATTAAGACAATAAGAAAGCTATAAAGGACAATGCATAATACAAAATAAATAATAGTAGGTGTCTACAGAGAGAAAGACAACTTAATCTATAAATGGGTAGTCTACGAGGCAATTATTGTCATGATCATTCATGAACATGCAAGAAACCATGATAGTTGTTACATAGCTAAGTTTCAAAACGTGTCTAATAGATTCCAAGGTAAGCATAATCTATTTCGGGTTTATAGTTATGTATAAAAAAAGGAAAGGCCAGTTGGTAACTATCGAATGCAAAGGCCATATGATAATAAGAGACAAGAGCTTTGTAAGAGTGAGAACAAAGATATATGATAGTCAAAATAAGGACAATCATATGATATTACATGAAGGAGTATCAAAGCCTTTTACCTAGTTTTCAAGTCATATACAATACAAAGATAACATATACATACTTTGAAAGGGAAATTAACAGTGAAAGTTGAGGACTTTTGATTAGTGATAGCCTTAAGATTTAAAGGCCATGGAAATCATCATGGATGGTAGACATGAAAAGTAAGAGTTTTTGACAATCCTATGAAGTCAAGATAACTAAAAAAATATGAAAAATATGTAATCTTCTATAGGATAATATGATAGACCTACCATAAAAGTGTTGGCCATTTGGTGGAATTGATTATGTGTTGCATTGATGTTTTGTCATTGATGTCAACACTAGCTGTTTGGATTCTTTACCAACACTCTTCTGGTCCCGGTAGGTTGAGTGGTTTCTGGTTAACTTGGATTCAACATGATCCGATAGGCTCCGGTATAATCTAGTGATGGAATTGGCTTGTTCATGATAATTATACTCATATTTGGTCAGTTGGTTTTGGTCTGGAGATTGGAAGCTATCCTACTTTCTTAGAAGATTAGTTTCTAGTTTCAATGAGGGTTTCACCGGCAGAGCTTTTGATGGAGATCTTTGATGAATTGCATAAGTGGTGTTGGTGCAGCTTTTGATGGAGTTTCAGGATACTGTTGGTGATCATGTTCGAGACTTGGTGGTTGGAGATCATTGTTGAAGCCTGTGGACCTATACTTGGTCCCGATTGACCTAGATTATGGACCGACTTTAATGTAACATGTGGATAGAACCTATTGATGTATTTTCAGGATGTCTTATGTGTTGATATTATTTGTTTGGTCTAAGGCCGACATGTTTTGTAATTATGTAATCAGTTTATCATCTGGTGGCTGACCTGATTGTTTATGGTCGAGGGTTTGTATATACAGATCTAGGATCTCATTATAGATCATCATGGTTAATGTAAGAGGTCATGGTCAAGGAATGTAATGTGTGAATAAATGTAATGTCATTCAAGTAGAGGAGTTGGTCGATCATTGGAGATCGAATTTATGTAAGAGCATTTAGTCCTCCGGTATTGAGCTTAACAGAAACTATACTCAGGCATAGGAGATGTTATCTTTTGCAGTTCAACACTTCTCTAGATTGTAGTCAGGATTTATATGTAGTCAGTGAGACTCCTTTTAACATGAGCAATGTGCTCTAGGTTGTTGGCCTTCTTGCAAGTGCAGGCCCCTTCATTGTAATTCACATACTTACTACAAAAGTATTATCTGATTGTGGGTAGGCTTCCCACCATAGTTTTTCCCTTTACTGGGTTTTCCACATATAAATCTTGGTGTTGTGTGGATGGATTTTATTCTATGATTACTGTTTATACTGAATTGGATTAACTACTATTCCAGTATTATTGTTTTGGGTTCTAGTATTAAAGTTTTAATTGCTAAATGTTCTTGTAATATGAGACAACTAATTCACCCCCCCTCTCAATTGTCTTTCGGTTATCTGAACTGTCTAACAATTGGTATCAAAGATTTGGTCCTCTATAGAAAGCTTAACTTCTTAAGGAAGATCCTATGGCGACTAACAATTCAAGTTCATCCAGTTCTTTTGGACCTATCTTTCGAACGGATATTTTCAGGCTTGATGGAACAAATTATATAGTATGGAAGATTTAGATGGAGACTCATCTGAGATGTCTTGGCAAGGAGATTCAGGAGATCACACAAAATGGTGTCACACCCTATAATCCAGGATTTGGCAATCCTCCTCTAGCTAACCTAGACAAGGAGCTTGAGAATGATTGTAGAGAAAGAGAAGCCCTCTTGTGTGCATTTTCTAATCAACAAATAATGGGATTAACAGACAAATCATTTGGAAAGGCTATATGGGATAAGTTGGAGACTCTTAATGAAGGTGACCCTATAGTGAAGATTTCTAAACTTGATGGTTACCAAGTGAGATATGAAAAACTGAAGATGGAAGAAGATGAAAGGATTACTGCATTCATGGAAAGGGTAAATGAGATTATTATGGGAATTCAATGTTGTGGTGGAACTTTGAGTGAAGATGAAATTGTTTCTAAAGTCTTGAGAGCCCTACCATTGGCTTACAAAATGAAGGATACTTCTATTAATGAATTGAGAACAATGATTAATACATCTGTTAATAGAGATACCTTGGTTGGGAAACTATCTGCTTTTGAGCTTGAGGAATTTGGACCTTCTGGAGTTGTGAAGACTGAACCTTCTTTTCATGCATCTACATCTACAACCGGTAAGCAAGACTGGAAAGATTTATATGAAAAAGAATTAGAAGATATGAAGAGAGAAGATGACGAGTTTGAGCAACTTGAAGCACTATTTGCTAGAAGAGTACCGAAATGACCGGTAGGAAGTAAGTATGAAGGAAAAACACCTTTTAAATGTTTTGCATGTAATAAGATTGGTCATTTTGCATCCAGATGTCCTGAAAGGAATTCAAGATTTAAAGAAAGAGTTAGAAGATCATTTAATCCTAACCCTGGATATTAGAACAAATATAAATACAAGAAAAATAGAGACAAATCATGCTACATAGCGGATGGGGAAGGCATTACTGATTCAGATGATGAACCAACAAAAGACTCTCCTAGTGGATCCGACAATGGAAAGGAATGGGTGTTCCTAGCTATCAAGGAAGATGATCTGGCAGTGGAAGAGAATGTACTTGAGGACAAGGCACTTGTTGCTAAAATTGAAGACAAAGATGAATGGGTAATTGACAGTGGTTGTTCACGTCATATGACTGGAGATAAAGGGAAGTTTTTGTCTTTGCAAGAATTTGATGGTGGACTAGTTATATTTGGAGATGACAAGGCATGCATGATAAAAGGAAAAGGAACTATATCATTGGATGGTAAGAACAATACTGACAATGTTTATTATATTGAAGGTTTGAGGCATAATCTTTTGAGTGTAGGACAATTGATAGATTAGGGATTTCAACTATAGTTTAAGGATGGAAAATGAAAAATCATTAACAAATCTGGCTTGGAGATTGCAATCGGTACATAGACAAAAAGTAATATATTTCATTTGAATTCCAGTGAGAAGACATGTTTAATTACACAGATTGATGAGAGTTGGCTATGGCATAAAAGGTCTTGTCATGTGAATTTGATTGCATTGTGAAGATCAGTTCAACTAAGGCAGTTAGGGATATACCTAAGATTATGAAGCCCTCTAATCCGGTATGTAATGAATGTCAAATGGGAAAATAGGTTAGAACCTCTTTTAGGAGTATACAACATAAATCAAATGATGTTCTTGATCTTATTTATACTGATTTGTGTGGCCCTGCTAGAGTTAAAAGTTTTCATGGTGATAGATATTTCATGCTAATCATTGATGATTATTCTAGAATGATGTGGGTTACTTTTTTGAGAGAAAAATCTTAAGCATTTGAAAAGTTTTAAATCTTTAAGGCTAAAGTGGGAATTGAGACAAGATTGAAGATTAAATGTTTGAGATTAGACCATGGTGGAGAATTCACATCTAGTGAGTTTAATAGCTTCTGTGACAAGCATTGTATAAGAAGATAATTTTCTTTTCCCTGGACACCTCAACATAATGGAGTTGTGGAAAGGAAGAACATAACTATCTTGGATGCTGCTAGAACAATGATGATGGACGATAATCTAACTCATATCTACTAGAGAGAGGCAATGAGTACAACAATTTATGCATTCAACAGAGTACATATCAAAGGAGAAACCAATACGACACCTTATGAATTATGGTTTGGCAATACACCTATAGTTAAGTATTTCAGAATTTTTGGTAGTAAATGTTATATCGGGAGAGATGATATTATTGAAAAATTTGATCATAGATGTGATGAAGGCATATTTCTTGGTTATTCTAATGAAAGAAAAGCATATAGATGTTATAACAATAGATTGCATAGAATTGTGGAGAGTGCTAATGTCAAAGTAGATGTGCTAAACAAAAGTGAAATCAGAGTTTATGAGAAGGAATCGATAGTGGAAATGATTATATTTGAACTGGTAGCACCTTTACCAGAACAAAGAGTTGAACCAGTTACTCTAGCAACATCAGAGAATTATACAGTAACTGAAGAACAGGGAAGAGGAACAGAGAGTCAGAAGACTCCTAGGTATGTGAGATTAAATCATTCTAAAGATCAAATCATTGGGGATAAGAGCAATGGAGTGATGAAAAGAATAAGACTAGCAACTAATGAGGTATGTTTAATTTCACAAGTTGAACTAGTATTAGTAATTGAGGCATGTAAATATGAACATTGGTTGAAAGCTATGGAAGAAGAATTAGATCAGATTGAGAAAAATAACACATGGACTTTTGTTCCGCGACCTAAAAAAAAATGTTATTGGAATTAAATGGGTGTTTAGGAATAAATTGAATGAGGATGGTCAAGTTATAAGGAATAATGCTAGATTGGTTTGTAAAGGATATTCTCAGAAGGAAGGAATTGATTATGGAGATACTTTTGCACTGGTAGCTAGGATTGAAGTTGTAAGATTATTTCTTGCCTATGTTGCTTACAAAAACTACAAGGTTTATCAGATGTATGTTAAATGTTCATTTTTGAATGGGGATCTTGATGAGAAAGTTTATATTGAGCAACCTGATGTTTTTCACTATCAGATGATACAAATATGGTTTGTAGGTTAAGGAAATCTTTATATGGATTGAAACAAACACCTAGAGCTTGGTATGAAAGGTTGGATAAATATCTTTTGAAGCTTGGTTTTACTAAGGGCAGTGCTGATAGTAATTTATATTATAAAATTATTGATGATGATATACTGATTGTTGAAGTATTTGTTGATGACATTAATTTTGGAGGTGAAGATAAGTTATGCATATAATTTTCTAAGAATATGGAGAAAGAATTTGAGATGTCTATGATTGGTGAGATGAAATTTTTATTTGGTTACAGATTACTCAGACTGACAAAGGTATTTTCATCTATCAAACTAAATATGCTAAGGAATTGTTGAAGAAATGTGGTATGGGATATTCTAAACCAGTAAGTACACCTATGGTTACAAGTGAGAAATTGACAAGAAAGGATGTTTTTGCACTGGTAAATCCTACAAGATAAAAATATATGATTGGAGGTCTTCTCTATTTGATTTAGACTAGGCTTGACATTATGAATGTTGTTTATATTATTTCAAGATTTCAGAGTGATCCTAGAGAAAATCATGAGATGGCAGTGAAAAGGATTTTTAGATACTTGCAAGGTACATCAGAATATGGTTTGTGGTACCCTAAGGATGATAACTTTACTTTATGTGCATATATAGATGCTAATTGGATTGGAGATGTTGATGACCAGAAAAGCACTTCCAGTGGAGCTTTCTTTCTTGGAAAGAAGTTGGTTTCATGGGTCAACAAGAAACAATCATACACTTCTCTATCTACTGCTGAAGCTGAGTATGTCGTTGTTGCTACTAATTGTACACAAGTTTTATGGATGAAGCAAATGTTGAAAGATATAAAGGTCGATTGTGATGCATCGATAGTTATTCACTGTGATAATCTTGTTGTTATTGATATATCAAAGAATCCGGTATTTCATTCTAAAACAAAGCACATATCTATCAAGTATAACTTTTTGAAGGAGAAGGTGGAAGAAAATGAAGTTAGACTGGTTTATGTAAACACTAAAGAACAAATTATAGATATTTTCACTAAACCTTTATCCAATGAATCATTTGAGTACCTGACAGATAGATTGGGAGTTTCTGCCCCTCCGGTAGAGACTTGATTGATGCATTTTTGCATCAGTCTGGCATGCATTATCTAATATACTATTCATTATGGCACTAATGTGGGATGCTACTTCTCAGGGGAGTAGTTAGCTTTGGGATTTTGAGGCTTATATTTTTTCTTTGACATTTCTGTCAAATTTCTGGCATTGATGTCAAAGGGTGAGAGATATGAACAAGAGAGTTATTCAGAGCTATATGTGGGAGTTTGTTGGTTGTCTTCCATAGGGGGAGACTTGTTTGGCATTTCTTGGTACTTAGATGTTTTTCACATCTATTGCTGCCATCAATTCCAAAGGGAGAGACTGTTGGCCATTTGGTGGAATTGATTATGTGTTGCATTGATGTTTTGTCATTGATGTCAACACTAGCTGTTTGGATTCTTTATCGACACCCTTCTGGTCTCGGTAGGATGAGTGGTTTCTAGTTAACTTGGATCTGGCATGATCTGACAGGATCCAGTATAATCTAGTGATGGAATTGGCTTGTTCATGATACTTATACTCATATTTGGTCAGTTGGTTTTGGTCTGGAGATCGAATGCTATCTTGCTTGCTTAGAAGATTGGTTTCTGGTTTTGGCGAGGGTTTCACCAACAGAGATTTTGATGGAGATCTTTGATGAATTGCATATGTGGTGTTGGTGTAGCCTCTGATGGAGTTTCAGGATGTTGTTGGTGATCATGTTCGAGACTTGGCGGTTGGAGATCATTGCTGAAGTGTGTGGACCTATACTTGGTCCCGATTGATCTAGGTTATGGACTGGCTTTAATGTAACATGTGGATAGGACCAATTAATGTATTTCCGGGATGTCTTATGTGTTGATATTATTTGTTTGGTCTAAGGTCAACATGGTTTATAATTATGTAATCAGTTTATTATCTGGTGGCCGATCTGATTGTTTATGGTCGAGGGTTTGTATATATAGATGTAGGATCTCATTGTAGATCATCATGGTTAATGTAAGAGGTCATGGTCAAGGAGTGTAATGTGCAAAAAAATTTAATATTATTTAGGCAAAGGAGTTGGTCAATCATTGGAGATCGAATTGGGTTTATGTAAGAGGATTTAGTCCTTCGGTATTGAGCTTAACAAAAATTGTACTTAGGCATAGGAGATGCTATCTTTTGTAATTCAACACTTCTTCAGATTGTAGTTAGAATTTATATGTAGTTAGTGAGACTCCTTTTGTGATGAGCAGTGTGCTCTAGGTTGTTGGCCTTCTTGCAAGTGTAGGCCCCTTCATTGTAATTCATATATTTACTGTAGAAGTATTATCTAACCATGGGTAGGCTTCCCACCATAGTTTTTCCCTTTACTAGGTTTTCCACATATAAATCTTAGTGTTGTGTGGATGGATTTTATTCTGTGATTACTGTAAATGCTTAACTGGATTAACTGCTATTCTGATATTATTATTTTGGGTTTCGGTATTAAATTTTTAATTGCTGAATGTTCCTGTAATCTGAGAGAGCTGATTCACCCCCCACCTCTTAGTTGTCTTTCAGTTATCTGAACTGTCTTACAGAAAGTACCTATAGAAATGACAATGTAGAGGTAATGATGACATAGAAGGGAAGTTATTTCTTACTCTCTAGCTTTGCAAAGAGCAACCAAGATCTTCACTAGAACTGAACAATGTTTATGGTTTCTTGTAGAACATTACATGCAAGTTATTTTGGATATACCAAAAGAGCATTAAAACATATTTGTGATAATAGGGAAAGAAGAAGACAACTTAGCAAAGAAGAGCACAAACCTATGAAAGATGAGAGAAAAGTCAGGTGGAAAAGTTACTTGATGCTAATTATTTGCTAGACATAGAAGCAGAAGGTTGGACAGGTTGGTTTGAGATACCCTCTAAAATAAGCAAAAGGGTGACTAGTGAAGACCATGCATTTTAAGATAATTTAGATGTTGAAGAATTGAATAAGGAAGATGATATAGAGTTTTTTCTTGAAAAACTATTTTATTGAATTATTTGTGATAGTTTTGATACTTAAATATTAAGTACAAATGTCAAGCTAATAAGATGAGAGGGGGGGGGGGGGGTGAATCATACAAGCATCAGATTCAACCTCGGTAACATATACTTCAGTAATAAAACCAAAACTGTTTAAACATGCAAACTCAAAAGCATATAAACATCATAGTCCTCATAACACCAGATTTAATGTGGAAACCCAAATAGGGAAAAACCACTGTGGGATTTCGGACCCACTAAGAAATATACTCTTCTAGAGTATGCTCGGTTAAAAGCAAATCCTGTTAAAGATAACAAACACATTGCTAGATGTGACCCAGTTAAGGGATTTCCCTCAGATCTGTTAGGATCTTCACCTTGTTAGAAGTGACCTTGTTAAAGGATTTTAAACACTTAATCAAAATATCACCTTGCTAGAGGGTTTTACAAATAAGACTATTAAGTCCACTCGGTTAAGAGATTTTCTGTCACTTTACAAAATAACAGTAATAAAAATCTATCTACAACTTCACATCTAAAATGCTAAAACAAATTCTTATTTGCTCAATACAATATATGTTAGGCCCAATATGGAAAGCTAATGTACTGAGAGGGGAGGGGTGAATCAGTACTCAAAAACTTTTCTTTAATAATAACCTTACAGTTATGCATAAAAAGAATAGTGCAGTAACATAAAATAAAGTTAAAACAAATAGATAACAATCATACATGATTCACTCCATAACACATATATTTTGGTTACGTAGAAACTCTTGGTTAGAGAGTTTAATTGCGGTGGGGATGGCACCCACAACTTCACTACTACAATAATAAATATGCTCGGTTAGAGCTACATGTTTAGCTATTTCTGATAGATTACCCTGTTAGGAGTAACAAGATCTATTAGATCTACCTTGCTAAAGGATTTCACAACATTATTTTGAATGCTGCACCTGGTTAGAGGCTTTACAATTTATAGACTTGGTTAGAGTCTTTTACCCTGTTAAAGGTTTCTTTTTCAACTTCACAATATTACAATAAAACCATTACAAACATCTGCAACTTTACATTTGAAATGTTATAGCAGATTCTATGTACTCATAATAGATTACCTTGCTTATAGCATACCTTGGTAACCCATATAATAACTCGGTAAACCCTTCTGTTTACTCTGTTCTTCGACTGTTCTCTGAAAACCTTCTCGGTGACCTCTATGTCTCTGTAACAGTCTTCCTTCATACATATATGCACACACCTTGTTCTTAATCTATGCTGTATAAATAGATCTCTTAAAACAGTGATCCAATTCATTGCTTTGATCTTACAAACAAGATTCCTCAAATGAATAACTAAACAAAATATTTCATTGGTTAGATTGACCTTGTATTCATACACAATCTTCTAGTGCAATTTCCAATGTATAATGGTTAGATGTGCCTCGATTCTTGTAACACATTTTCATATACATGTCCAGGTTCAATGTATCTGGTAACACATTTCACTCGGTGAATATCAACTCGATGTGTTAACTTTACTGCTCGGTAGCCATAAAAAGATACTCGGTAGATGGCTTTGGTGTACATTGTGTTCTGTGACTGCTTTCTTCTGTAACTGACTAGACTGTGCATACCGACTTCTCATTTTATACCGACTGCATGATTCAGTAGTGCTAACCGACTAGAACATATAGTATGACTTTGAATATAAAAACTAATGGCAACTTGATAAGTAGTAACAATCTCCTCTTTTGACATTAGTTGAGATGTTTGACAAAAACTATTTTCAAAGTCATAACTCAAAAAATCTATATACTTTGCAAAATGACTACACTTGACAATATATACAATAGTCAATGAAATAGTATATGCAGATATACTCCCCTTATCATTATTCTGTATATTACTTGGATTTTGCATGCTCGGTTTTGTTCTGTGCTTCTGTGCTTCTGTGCTCTGCATACTCTGCTCGGTATACTCCCCTGTATACAATACTCAAAACTGTATTACCAGAACTGTATCACTCTCCAAATATAGTATATTACTCCCCTTATGTAGTATCCTTATGTAGTATTACTCCCCTTTTTTGAAAAACATCAAAAACTTAATTTCCATCCGGGGGTGGTAACTGATAAAAAATAGATTTATACTTGTTCCGGGCATTGGTGAGTGCGACTGAGAGTGCATCCTTTACACTTTCCATTAAAGAATTTTGTGCTTGAATATCAGCCAATAGTGATATTAAGCCATCAAGAGTGCTTCCCTCTTGTGTAGTTGATAGGCGTGTAGCTTGGTTAATCTGCTCTTGAACTGATGAGAGATGAGGAAGGAATAATGTCTGAAGGGTCATTATATCCATCCTAATCTTATGCTCTTCATTTCTGAGTTCTAACTATTGAGCCATGAGCTATTGAAGCTTGGTATAAAAATTCTGAACTAAATTAGGCTCAGTGGTCAACTTATTGGAGAGATTGGTGATCTCTTTCTCAATTACATCAGTTTTATTCTTGATATCTTTAATGAATAAGGAAAATGTACAAAGTTTCTGAAATAAATAAAGAATATGCTTGAGTTGAGGGGACAACTCAACAATGAATTTGACAAGCTTTACTTTTCCTATAGCGAGAGCTTTTTGTACCTCTTCGATCATCTTTGCAATAAGCTCTTTATCTTTTAGCTTGCTTAAGTACTCAGATGCATCAACTCCAGATGTTTCTATTTGAGTAAGGAGTTCATCCAGTTGAATGTGGATGGTTGCATCGGTTGACACTGTTGTTGAAGGTAACATATCTGTTAGTAGTGTCTTCACCTTCTGTAGTACTTTATTCTTCTTTTGAATGGCCAGTTGTTTTTCTTGTTCAGCCTTTGCTTTGCATAGTTCACCAAAATCAGTAAGTGCTTGCCCTTTTAATTTTGAGATATCCACATTGGGAAACACTATCGGTTTAGTTAAATCAATCTTGAAACTATGCTTTCTCACCTTCTTCTCTTTACCTTTGGTTGTTTGTACTAAGACAAGTGCTTGTGAGGCTTGCTAACCCTCGGTAGGTTGCTCGGTAGATGCAACACTTTGGTCAGTTCCTGTAGCCGTTGTGGTGTCCTTGGGTGTCTCGGTACTAGGGGTCTCAGCTGTAACATTTTCAGTGCTTGACGGTGCTTGAGACTTCTGATCTTTAGTTGTATCTTCTGCTGCTTCAGACTTGTGACCTTCAGTACTTTGATCTGTATCCTTAGGAGCTTCGGTAGAGACAAGTGGCTTGACCGGCGGATAAGGTTGAACTTGTTCTAAGATAGATTCACTAGATACAAGTTTTGCATAGGTAGTGCCTTCTATCATTTCCTACTCCGGTGCTTCTGCATCCATGACACCTTCATCAATCTGAATAGTGTCGGCCGGGTCTTGCTTGGTAGCATCAGGACCTTGCTCGGTGATATCAGGTTCTTGCTCGATGACATCAACAATTTCAATTTGAGATTGTTCACCAACATCCTTTCGTTTGAAGATATCCAGCCATTTGGCTTTTGTCTCATTTTCTACATCGATGTATAGCCCATTCATCAATTTTAAGGCTCTTTATTTGACAAGAAATTTAGAATTGTATGTTGTCAAATGCTCCTTTATTTTTTCTATAGACATATCAGGAAATAGATGGACTAGACTTCTTTCTCTTAGTTTCTCTGAGTCCATTGCATATTTCCATCTGTTATCAATATGTAAGTATAATTCACTCGGAAGTGACTTTACTAGTTCTAATGGAGCTAGCCGAAACTTTAGAAGTGTGCAGATGACAACTTCTTCAATTTGTCGCTTCTCATCATTATTCCTAGTCTCATACTTAACATATCTAAATCCTACAAATCCACCATATTCTTTAAGATTGGCACAAAAGTTTTCAACACTATGAATATTTACCTTCTTGCTTTTTACAATCTGAAATTTGTTTGCATCATCAAATTCTGTATCACTAGACTCTTTTGCCAAATTGAGTCTCCGAGTAGATTTCTTGTAGGTCTTGGTTACCTTGGGAATAGTAACACTCTTTTGTTTCTTTCTCGGTGATGCAACTGATGCTCTAGTGTTGGGTCTCTTTGTTGGTGGAGTCGGTAGGGCCTTTGTAATGTCTTGTTTCTTTCTTTTCAAAACTTTTCCCTTAGGCAACTCGGTACTTAATGTTATTGTTGCCTCTTGAGCTTCTGATTCCTCTTCGGTAATGGCAAGAGTGCCTTTGACAGGTGTAGAGTAGGATTCTTCTTTGAATTTCTCAGATAAAACCTTTATCATCTTGGTAGCCTTTCTTGTAGCTTTAGGTACTACAATGCTCATTTTCACCTTTTCTTTAACTTCTTCATAAGTACCATATCTTAGTTCAGTAGCATGCCTTGGCAATGAAAGATAGGCATCAATTTGCTATTGTGTAATATCATAGTCAATCTCACAACCCATTGGTGGAAAAGATTGAGTCCTTGGTTCAACAACATTCATATAATAGTAATCGGTGTCTACCTCAAAACATATATCATCCTTATATTTTTCTACCAGCTATGGTGGAATCCTGTACCTATTGTGCATCTTCTCTTGAAATTTGCTGAAATAGTCATCCATGATATCATTAAAATTATCTCCCAATTTCTTGATAAAGTCATTGATTTGATGGGTGATAGGTCGGTGTAGCTCCCAAACTACTTTACCAACTGAGGGAAAGAACTTCTCAAAGTAGAAAAACATGCATACAAGAAGTGAACCAAACTTCAATGTATTTGCTGAGTTGTTCTTCTTCGGCTTCCTTATTGTGTTCAGGTTCTTAAACAAGTTCTTCAGTAGCACTTCGCATAAGTCTACTTTCATTCCCTTTTTCACTATTTTATAAGCTAAGTCAACTGCTACACATGGTACACTGTTTTCCCTTGTTGATTGGAAGAAACAGTAACCAATAACTCTAATTGCAAACTTAAGTTCTGCATTAGTGACATTGTTCAATTTCAGTCCTCGGTAATCAGATTCTACTCCAGTTAGACTGATTAACTCCTTCTGTGATATCATTTTTTGTGCTCGTGCATGATCATAGATAGGATACCCGGTGATCACATGAATGATTTCCTTAGTGATTTTGAATGGTTGCTCCTCTAGCCACATAAAATCATCATGGACTCTGCTTAAAACAAACTTAACCCATTAGGGTTTGAACACACAGGGATAGGCTAGGGCTTCAGTTAATCCCTTAATTTTGATATGCTCGTACTTGCTATCCATTTTGCCATTGGTACAAAGTTCATCATATGTGTCACTAATCTCAACATGACCGAGTTCTTCAACACGACATTTGATGAAGAATCTAACATCTTCGACTAACAAGACTCAATCAGGGATGAGTGAGAATGCAGTTTTGTCATCTGGTTTAGAGGCGACTTTAGGAGTCAAAGAATACTTCAGCGAGGGCTTCTCCACATTCTTGACAACTATGGGATCTTGGATCTTGGGTGCCATTGTAGATTTCAGGTAAAAACTTAGAAAACTATCCTTAGGGTTTGATGGTTTACAAACGACTGACGCTTCACACTCGGTAGATAATAGCAATTTGACAAGATCGGAAACCAGCTTAACAGTGTGATGAGATTTGATGTAAATACCTTGAAATTCGCTCTGAATGAAGTTTGATCACCTTGATTCACTCTGCTCTGCTTTCTCGAAAACTTTGGTGAATGAGAATGACCGTGAAAATACCTTTTAGTACACAAAATACCTTATTGGGCTCCGTGCGGGTTAGGTCAAAACATTAAATGCACTTGGTTTACCTTTAACCGATTTACTCCTTTTTTTGTTTTAACCGAGTAACCAAATTTCCCTCATTTACCAACTTGACAGGCTTCCTGTATACATCGACTTGACAGGTTTCCTATAAAGTACTTTTTGATAGAATTTCAAACTTACTAATGCATCTTAACTATGCAGATTTTGAATTTTGTACATAAATAGAATAGGAACTGTTATGATTTAACCTTTAGAGAATGTAGTCCCTTCATACCTTTGCTGATTAATTTGGAATAGGTGCACCTAACTTGGTAGGTAAGGTGCTTTCTTCATCTGACATGATTTCCTTCTTTTTCCAAATCATTTTAAATTTTTCTTTTATCTCTTTAGTGTCTCTTCTAGGTTGATCTCTGCAATCTCCAGCTAAATGTCCAACTTTGTGACAATGAAAACATGCCATACCAGGATTTCTCCATGATCTTCAGTTGTTCATTCCAAACCTTATAAAATAGTTGGCACTAATATGTCCATATCTTCCACAACATTCGCACCATATCCTTGTATTGTAGTCCCATGGTACTGCTACATATTGTCGGTAAGGATTTGTGTGAGTTCGGTAACCACTGGTGTTTGCTCGGTATGCACACTGCATGTGATTCTTTTGCTTAGACCAACACTTCTCGGTACTATGTCCATATCTATTGTAGTTTCTACAAAACCCTTTGAATTTTGCCTTCTGATAGTTGTTAACAGACTTTGTCCTACATTGATTAGATGTGTGACCATATTTATTGCAATTGTAACAATACTTATTTGACTTAGAGATATTCAGTTGCTTACCTTTTCTAATCTGGCATATGTTGGCAGTATGACCTTGATTTCCACAGTAGTAGCAAATAGGCTTCTTCCTTTTGATGTTATTCCTATTTCCAGCTTGCTTTGATGATTCTCCTCTCTCAGTAGTATGAATTCCTTTCTCGGTAGAGTCTTTTCCTTTCTAACCAAGTCCTGCATCTTTGTTGGGTCTTCTTGAATTTAGTTGCTCATCCAACATCTTTGATGCATCATAACTCTTCTTCAATGTTTCTTTGGATTTCTTCTCTGTTTCAAGTTCATTGATCAATCTTGATACTTCAAGTTTCAATGCTTGATTCTCATCATTCTTCAGAATTGCTTCATGATGTGCATAACCTAGTTGATCTGTCATATTTTGTTGAATCCCAGTCAACCTTATGATTTCATCATTCTTATCAGATACTAAGACTTCAAGTTGTTGTTTCTCTCTTTGTAGATCTCTTGCTTTATCCTCAGCTGTCCTCAATGCATCTAGATTTTCAGTCATCTGTGTGTTGAAATGTTCATGTTCTCTTTTCATTGATTTTAGTTGATCAGCCAATGCTTTGTTCTTTTCTTTCAATACTCCAATCATTTCTTCAGTCTCTTCAGATATACTGTTCTTAGATGATGTCTCAATTTGTTCCACTAACTCTTGAGAATCCTGCAAGTCATCAAATAATCTTCTTCTTACTTTCAAAGATTTTTGCATTTGCCTTTGCATGTCTACAATCACTTGATTTGCATGATCTAGCTCTTCTTGCGGATACACAATCCTTTGAGATTGTTTATAGCCTTCCATTGATAAGATCTTTCTCTTTAGGTAGTTAAACCCTTTTCCAAGATTCAAGCTCTGATACCAATTGTTAGGCCCAATATGGAAAGCTAATGTACTGAGAGGGGAGGGGTGAATCAGTACTCCAAAACTTTTCTTTAATAATAACCTTACTGTTATGCATAAAAAGAATAATGCAGTAACATAAAATAAAGTTAAAACAAATAGATAACAATCATACATGATTCACTCCATAACACATATATTTTAGTTACGCAAAAACTCTTGGTTAGAGAGAAAAACTGCGGTGGGGATGGCAACCACAACTTCACTACTGCAATAATAAAGATGCTCGGTTAGAGCTACATGTTTAGCTATTTCTGATAGCTTACCCTGTTAGGAGTAACAAGATTTGTTAGATCTACCTTGCTAAAGGATTTCACAACATTATTTTGAATGCTGCACCTGGTTAGAGGCTTTACAATTTATAGACTTGGTTAGAGTCTTTTACCCTGTTAAAGGTTTCTTTTTCAACTTCACAATATTATAATAAAATCATTACAAACATTTGCAACTTTACATCTGAAATGTTATAGCAGATTCTATGTGCTCAGAATAGATTACCTTGCTTATGGCATACCTCGGTAACCCATATAGTAACTCGATAAACCCTTCTGTTTACTTTGTTCTTTGATTGTTCTTTGAAAACCTTCTTGGTGACCTCTATGTCTCTATAACAGCCTTCCTTCATACATATATGCACACACCTTGTTCTTAATCCATGCTGTATAAATAGATCTCTTAAAACAGTGATCCAATTCATTGCTTTGATCTTACAAACAAGATTCCTCGAATGAATAACTAAACAAAATATTTCATTGGTTAGATTGACCTTGTAATCATACACAATCTTCTAGTGTAATTTCCAATGTATAACGGTTAGATGTGCCTCAATTTTTGTAACACGTTTTCATATGCATGTCCAGGTTCAATGTATCTGGTAACACGTTTCACTCGGTGAATATCAACTCGGTGTGTTAACTTTACTGCTTGGTAGCCATAAAAAGACACTAGGTAGACGACTTCAGTGTACACTATGTTCTGTGACTGCTTTCTTCTGTAACCAACTAGACTGTGCATACCGACATCTTTGTTTATACCGACTGCATGATTCGGTAGTGCTAACTGACTAGAACATTTAGTATGACTTTGAATATAAAAACTAATGGCAACTTGATAAGTAGTAACAATATAGACATAAAACTAATCTTGTCCATCTGCTGGGCTCTATACTCTGTTATTCAAATAGGTCTTCAAGCTTTTGTGCTCGGTAATCACTATGTAGCATCCCTATGCATACACTTGCTCGCATACATTGTTTATCAACAGTTCCTTATTTATAAACAATTTGCCAACCACTTAATCTCCTTGATCACATTTCCCATGATCAATCATAGCCATCAGATCTTCAAACTTTGACTAGGTTCAATGTATCCTTCGATCTGAAAATATTTTACCCCACCTTGGAACTTGCATACATTTCTTGGAACTTGTGCTAGGGTATTGCAGTTCAATCTAAGTTGTAGATCTTCCTGCTGATTTTCCTTTGCCATAGATTCTTTAACAAACTTCATTCACGGCATACCAATCATTTAATCATAGCCAGCTCATCAGCTTCCTTCATTAAATAATTCTTTTATTCATTCAATGCATTTTGTTATTACTCAGTTGCAACTCGGTAAATACTAAACTTCACTCGGTAGACATTCCACCTTCATTAACCGATAGCGATAACCTTAGGGTTTACCGACTAGGTTCTTTGCTCAGTAACATAGTATAGTATTAACCTTACAATCTAAACATCATGATCTCATCATTGTCTAACTCGGTAATATTTGCCCATTGAATAACTTATTCCTCCCCTTATTCATCATATTCTTTATGTGTCTTTTACCGACATCTTTATACTCATCAAATCATACTTCTCAAGATATGGTAACATCATACTAAATTAGAAAATCAATTTCTTGACATCAATGACAAAATAATAATATTAAGACAGTAAAACATCCTTGATTAGTTATATCCATAATCATCAACAACCTTCTCAATATCCTTATTGAAATGCCAATAATCTCTCCTTGTCTGTTATAATGCCAACAATCTCCCCCTTTGGCATTGATTGAAAAACCAATTGATTTGACCTAATTGATTCAGATTTCTATGAGATTCTGAAATGCTGAAATGCTCTCCCCTTGTCATCAGAATTCTCCCCCATACATTAGTCTTCTCTTCTTTTCTACAGTCTTCTCCCCCTTTGACAACAATGCCAAAAAGTAAAGAACTAAAACATAATTTCTTCCTGTATGAAGTGATTTCCTATTGTTGTGTGTCAACTTAGTCTCGGTCATAGCATTTATGTCATCAATTCCTATTTCCTGTATTGTTTCTTGCACACCTTTAGAAAACCTCCTAAAGTGTGTAAATCAACATCAACTCCTAAAAGATATTCTGTAGAGTCATTGAATTGATGCTTTCACCGAACTCGGTCAGTGAATAGAAGATAGTGGTAGGACCCCTAACTTACTTCTGAGATACTCAAAAGTGTCCCTTGGTAGTGGCTTGGTGAAGATATCTGCTATTTGTTCCTTTGTGCTAACATACTCCAACACCACTTTCTTCTCTTGAGCTTCTTCTCTAAGATAATGATATTTGATAGAGATGTGCTTTGTCTTAGAGTGCATAACATGATTCTTTGAAATGTTAATGGCACTAGTATTGCCACAGAATATAGTTACTGGCTCGGTGACTTTCTCATTTATACCTTCCAACAGTTGTTTGATCCATGCTATGTTGGTGCAATTCAATGCTGCAACAACGTATTCAACTTTTGCTGTTGATTGTGAAACACATCCTTGTTTCTTGCTAAGCCAACTCACTAGTCTTTCTCCTAAAAAGAAAGCTCCTCCACTTGTTCTTTTCCTGTCATCAATGTTGCCTGCCCAATCAGCATCAGTATAAACATTTAAATCAAATTCATTTCCTTTCTGATATACTAAGCCATAATCCTCAGTGCCTTTCAAGTATTTGAAAATTCTCTTGATTGTTGTCATGTGTGTTTCCTTAGGATCTACAGAGAATCTTGCAACTATACCTACTGCATGTGCTATGTCTGGCCTGCTATGAACAATATATTGTATCTTTCCAATCATGGATCGATAAAGTGTCTCATCAACAGATGCAGATTCATCATTCTTTGATAATTTATAGTTGGTAGTCATAGGAGTACTTATTGTTTTGAATCCTCCATTCCAAATTTCTTCAAGATTTCCTTTATGTACTTGGATTGAGTAATGAAAATCTCATCTTTCATTTGCAGTATCTGTAAACCTATAAAATACTTTATCTCACCGATTAATGACATCTCAAATTCTTTGCTCATTTCATTTCCAAAGTTCTTACATAGAGAGTCATTTCCAGAAAAGATAATATCATCAACAACTATGGCTGAGATCAGTATTCCATTTTCATCATTCTTCATGTACATATTGTTGTTTTCACTTGTCCTTAAAAAACCAATCTTGTTTAGATAAGAGTGCAATCTTTCATACCATGCTCTAGGTGCTTGTTTCAGACCATATAAAGCTTTGTTCAATTTACATACCTGATCTTTATTCTTGTCTTCAACAAATCCTTCAGGTTGTTCAATAAAAACTTCTTCTTTTAATATACCATTCAGAAATGCAGATTTGACATCCATTTGAGATACCTTGAAATTTTTGAAAGAAGGATATGCCAACAATGTTCTTACTCCTTCAAGTCTAGCCATAGGTGCAAAAGTTTCACCATAATCAATTCCTTCTTCTTGAGCATAACCTTTGCAAACTAGTCTTGCTTTATTTCAAATGACCTCACCTTTTTCATTCAGCTTGTTTTTGAAAATCCATTTTGTACCGATTACATTTTTGTCCTTCGGTCTTGGGACTAGTGTCCATGTGTCATTCTTCTTGATTTGATCAATCTCTTCTATCATAGCATTTATCCAATCTTCACTGTTAAATGCCTCTTTCACTATTCTCGGTTCAAATTCAGATATCAGACATGTGTTCTATCTCTGTTTGTTCCTTGTCATTACTGGATCATCCTTATCTCCTATAATTTGACTTGATGCATGATGTCTTCTGACATACTTGGCTAATACAGTCTCGATAGGCTCTGTATGATCTTCTTCATCACTTGGTAACTGAATATTTTCTTCATTTCCTTCTACAGTTTTCTCGGTAGGACTTGTCGGTTGAACATAGACAAATTCATCATAATCTTCTGGTTCTTTGGAGTTTCCTTCATCATTTCTTTCTACAAATTCATCAATTTTCACATTTGCACTTTCTACTATTTTGTTAGATGATTTGATCAGACATTTAAATGCTTTACTTCTAGAAGAATAACCAAGAAATGTTCCTTCTTCACTTTTCTAATCAAACTTGCCATTTCTATCATCTTTGTGTACATAGCATCTACTTCCAAAGATTTTGGAATAACTTACATTAGGTTTCTTGTCATACCAGATTTCATATGGTGTCTTCAAAGTTCCTTTCTTCAGTTGTACTCAGTTCAGGGTGTAAACTATTGTGCTTATTGCTTCTCTCCAAAATGTTTGTGGCACTTTCTTTTCAATCATCAGGGTTCTGGCACAATCCACAATAGATCTGTTTCTTCTCTCAGCAATTCCATTTTGTTGTGGAGTTCTCAGTGTAGAGACTTGTCTTTTAATACCGTGATCATTGCAGAATAAGTTGAACTCATCAGATGTGAACTCTCCTCCTCTATCTGATCTAAGACATTTTAGTTGTCTTCCTGTTTCATTTTCAACTCTTGCCTTGTACCATTTAAACATTTGAAAAGCTTCTGATTTTTCTTTTAAAAACATTACTGACATCATCCTTGAGTAATCATCCACAAATAATATGAAATATTTATCACCATAATAACTTTGAACTTTCATAGGACCACAAAGATCAGTGTGCACAAGATCTAAAATTCCCTTAGAAGTGTAGGACTTACTTGTAAAGATTGATCTTGTCATTTTACCCATCTTGCATCCTTGGAACATAGCATTCTTAGGTTTTTCAAGACTCAATAGACCTCTTACTCAGTGATTCTTGCTTATTTTGATCAGACTATCAAAATTTACATGACAAAACCTTTTATGCCATAACTGGGCATCATCTATCTTTACATACAAACATTTATTCCGAGTTGAGTCAAGGTGAAATGTGTTACCTTTTGTTTGTGTTCCGGTAGCAGCTAACTTTCCATGCTTGTCATGAACTTTGACAATTCCTTTCTGAAATTCTATTTGGTATCCTGTATTGTTTAGCTGTGCTACACTCAACAAATTGTATTTCAAACCTTCAACCCAATAAACATCATTGCATCTTGCATTGTTAAGAAGTGTTATGGATCATTTACCTTTTACCAGACATGGTGCATCATTACCAAATCTTACATAGCCTCCGTCATAGTCTCTTAACATAACAAACTTGTGTTTATCACCTGTAATGTGATGTGAGCATCCACTGTCTATGATCCAAGAATCATTAGTATTTATGTGAGATATTAGGGATTTTTCTTCATACCTTTCTTCATCTGATCCATCTTTGATAGCCACATAAAATACTTCATCTATATCATTTTCATCTGATTTATCATCATTGGATTCCTCATCAGCTATTAAACATGACTTTCTATCTCTTCTTTTGAAGTCTCGGTGTCCTCTGTAATGATTATCTTTTTGTCTATCATCTCAGTAATCTCTCTTTTTAGTAGAATCTTTGTCAGGATAGTTAGAAGCCATATGTCATATCTTATCACAATTGAAACATTTCAAAGGTAGTTTTCCTTTATACTTACCTTTGCCTCTCGGTAACCTTCTGGCTAATAGTGCTTCAAACTCTTCTTGCTTTCTGATTTCCTCATACAGTTTGTGTACTTCCTCCATGTTCTTGCAAAATCTTTCACTTGCTCCACTGTGATCCCATTTAGTGTACTTAGTCATTCTATCATTGTAATCATCAGATTCACCAATGTGAAAAGAACTAAATGTAGATTCAACTTTATTTACCGATGACCCACTATTATCAAAGTTACTTAACTCAAATGCATGTAGCTTACCAATAGTATCATCTAAAGAAACTGACCTATTGGGTACAAACCTCAATTCATTGATTGCAAAGACTAGGATTGCATAAGCTGGTTTAAGGGTTCTTAACAACTTACTTGTTATATCCTTTTCTTCAATGGTTCCACCTGCTCCTTTGATTTGATTGACAATCTCCTTTAGTCTTGTATTGTACTGGGTTATGTTCTCACCTTCATTCATCCTCACAGATTCAAGTTGTCCTCTTAGACTATCCACTTTTGCTCTTTGTACATGTTCATCACCTCCATACACAGATATGAGCTTGTCCCACATTGCCTTTGCATCATTGCAGCCTTCTAGATCATTAAACTCTGAATCGGTTAATGCATATGTTATTTCAAACATTGCTTGGATATTTTCTTGCTTTGCCTTTATCTCTTCCATTGTCAATGGATAGGTTCTCGGTGTAATGAAATCATTCTCCAGATAATATACAACATATTCTCCAACTCCTGATAGGTGCAGCTTCATCCTTTTCTGCCATGTAGAGAAACTTGACTTGTTCAGCTTCGATGCATCCCTCTTATACATCTTTGGATCTTTCCCTCAAGTACCTTTAAACTTTTCTTCCAGAGTCCAAAGCTCTGATACCAATTGATAGTTCTGAGACTTAAATGTTAAGTACAGATGTCAAGCTAATAAGATGAGAGGGGGGGGTGAATCATACAAACTTAATCTTCCATAAAAACATCAGATTCAACCTCTATACTTCAGTAATAAAACCAAAACTGTTTAAACATGCAAACGTAAAAGCATATAAACATCATAATCTTCATAACACTAGATTTAATGTGGAAACCCAAATAGGGAAAAACCACTGTGGGATTTCAGACCCACTAAGAAATATACTCTTCTAGAGTATGCTTGGTTAAAAGCAAATCCTGTTAAAGATTACAAACACATTGCTAGATGTGACCCGGTTAAGGGATTTCCCTCTGACCTGTTAGGATCTTCACCTTGTTAGAAGTGACCTTGTTAAAGGATTTTAAACACTCAATCAGAATGTCACATTTCTAGAGGGTTTTACAAATAAGACTATTAAGTCCACTCGGTTAAGAGATTTTCTATCACTTTACAAAATAACAGTAATAAAAATCTATTTGCAACTTCACATCTAAAATGCTAAAATAGATTCTTATTTTCTCAATATAATATAGACATAGAACTAATCTTGTCCATCTGTTGGGCTCTATACTCTGTTATTCAAACAGGTCTTCAAGCTTCTATGCTCGGTAATCACTATGTAGCATCCCTGTGCATACACTTGCCCACATACATTATTTATCAACAGTTCCTTATTTATAAACAATTCACCAACCGCTTAATCTCCTTGATCACATTTCCCATGATCAATCATAGCCATTAGATCTTCAAACTTTGACCAGGTTCAATGTATCCTTTGATCTGAAAAAGTTTTACCCTGCCTTGGAACTTGCATACATTTCTTGGAACTTGTGCTAGGGTATTGCGGTTCAATCTAAGCTGTAGATCTTCTTGCCGATTTTCCTTTGCCATAGATTCTTTAACAAACTTCATTCACGGCATACCAATCATTTAATCATAGCCAGCTCATCAGCTTCCTTCATTAAATAATGCTTCTATTTACTCAATGCATTCTATTATTACTTGGTTGCAACTCGGTAAATACTAAACTTCACTCAGTAGACATTCCGCCTTCATTAACCGATAGCGATAACCTTAGGGTTTACCGACTAGGTTCCTTAGGGTTTACCGACTAGGTTCTTTGCTTGGTAACATAGTATAGTATTAACCTTACAATCAATAACATATGTATGATATCAAAACAATCTAAACATCATGATCTCATCATTGTCTAACTTGGTAATAGTTGCCCATTGAATAACTTATTCCTCCCCTTATTCATCATATTCTTTTTGTGTCTTTTACCGACATCTTTATACTCATCAAATCATACTTCTCAAGATATGGCAACATCATACTGAATTAGAAAATCAATTTCTTGACATCAATGACAAAATAATAATATTAAGACAGTAAAACATCCTTGATCAGTTATATCCATAATCATCAACAACCTTCTCAATATCCTTATTGAAATGTCAATAATCTCTCCTTGTCTGTTATAATGCCAACAATTTGATGGACCAATCAATTAGTGGAGTTGTACTAATGCTTCAATTTCATGAGGGAGCCTTGAAAGAAGCATATATTTTTTAATGAAATCAAGGAAAACATGATCATTGGAGGTTACAAGGTAGGTTACGAGGGTTAAAGGTAAAATATGAGATGATTTACATGGGACAGTGATGGAAGACATTGCAAAATATAAAATATTACACATATATTTATTTTGAAGCCTTAGAGAAAATATTTAAAGAATCATACAAACCAAGTAATAATAGTAGTAAGAGAGCATGAGATAAAGTTAAGAAGACAAAGAGAAAGCTTCTAAAAGGTATGAAGAGGAGATTGTCATTAATATTTGTAGGTCATAGTTGTTGGGACTATTTAAAATTGAGTAACGTTTATAGACCCATTGCAAAATTTTGCTCTGCATGTCAGAAAAGTACCTGAATAAGTCAGTTTGAATGGCCTAGTTAGAGAGGGGGTAAATGTCGAGCCGATTGATTTTTAGAGGGTAAGACTCGGGATTCATGTCCCACACATTTCATTTGGCCTATTCAGTGATGTGCAACTTTCAAAATTCAATTTGGATAAGTTTATGAGGTACCCAGTTTGAGGGGTGAGCTGGAAGTGCATTTTAGGCACAAATGCATATTTTATTGAGTAGCCTACTTTGAGCGATTACATCTTTTGCCTTGTTGATCGTCATGGAGAAATTCAAAATGGATTCAATTGTATGCATAAATGTGAGTCAGCCTACAAAATTTCAAGTCCTAACGAATGCATTTTCTTAGTTTTCATAGCCAAATCCATTTGCAGTTTGTGTGTTTTGGCAAGTCCCTGTTTCGACAGCTAGTCGGAGCCCTGTTTCACACAAGTGTAAAAGTTGCCTCAGTAAGTGTCATGCCATAATGTTTGTTCAGGGATAATGTTGGTATAAATGATGAGCTACATTTCAAATTTCAAACCTCTACCAATCCGTTTGATCGGTTTTCAAAAGGATTCATTTAGCTATCATTTTCAGTTATCCGCACTTCCAGTGTTAGATCAGTTAATGTAGCCATTTTTGTGAGCGCGCCGTTTGTATCATGTCAGTCTGGTGATCGAACTAAGAATTCTAAGTTTTAATATGTACTTCAAGGTACCTATGTTCCGAATTTGAGGACCTACGGAGGTCGTTTAATATTTTTGAGAAAGGTGTCATGTGTTGCCAGGACATTGACTTCATCAAGTCCGTAGTGTCGACAAAGCCAGTTGGCCATTTTCGGAAATTAATATCTCTTCGCTCGGGACTTGTCTTGAGAAACCGTTTGGTAGAAGTCATCCTTGTATATCAGAGTACGCGCCTGTCAGATGGCGAGCTCTAGAAAGGTGTTTTGACAGGTTTGAAAATTACGTCTTTGCGATTAAATGCGAAAATTATGGCGTAATTGCCTGAAGGTTGTAAAATGCGGATTAATGATCCGAAAGTGATGACGATCATTTCCAAAGGTATGTTTGAGGTCCGTGAAGCATTCCAGGGGTCAGTTACATGAAAACAAATTTTTTTTTAGTCGGACCCACTTTGGGGCCTGACTTGGCTCATGCTTGTGCCGTATTAGTTTATTGGCGACTTTGTTCACTAAGAGATTTTCAGAATATCTAAATATGGATTATGATCACAAAACATGTCATGAGAGTTGAAAAGACTTTAGACCTCCAGGAAAATTCAGATTGGTGATTTTAATACCAAATCCTCCTTCAGCGACAGAGAAGAGACATTTTCAAAAAAATGACCTGGTAGATGGTGTGGCATTTTAGAGGACAATAAAATTCAAAGAAAATTAATCATTGTATCTGGAGGAGAGGCACATAAAAAAAAAGAATACGTGCAGCATCAAATTTTGGATTTAGGAATGATCTTTCACCAAAACTCAAGGAACAAATATTGTTATACATGTGTCTCAAATTTAGAACAGAGGAGCTTCAGCATGCAAAAGCTCATGGAAGAATTTCCTTGAGCCATTAAAACCCAAGCAATGGCAGATGGTGTTGTCTGTGAAGAAGGCTTTCTGAAATTTTAAAATGTATGCAATGTGCCAAACTCCCCTCACGTGGGCCATGAGAACCTCCAAGGCGTTGAAGACCCCAGCTCCTTCCCTCTTTGCTGTAGCTAATCACATGGCTGTATGGAAGTCAATAAACTTTAACAAATGGCAGTTTCAATAGAATTTCTCCCTCCCTCACGTGGCATGTGGTATGGTGGAGGTGCAGCAGTATGATTTTTTTTAATACAATTGCAATGAACAGGTCACGTGGGCTATGAAAAACCTATAGGCAGTTTTAAGACCAGCATGCCCCTCTCCCCACATGGAAACTAATAAAGTTGAACCTGGAGTTTGGGAAGCATAAAAACTTCCAAGCATTTTGCAATTTGACTAGTGAAATGGTTTTTTTTTTAGTTTCAAATTAATGCAATGAGCAGCCAACTATACTCTCTCCTCCCACGCATGGTGAAGAACATTTCAAGCTTTAGCAAATGTAAATGGCTGGTTCAAAGCCAAATCCAAGGTGTATGGGCCTGTGGAGTTGTGAAGGTTTTGTTAATTCCAGTAAATGCAAGCTACAGGTAAAAGTGCAGTTTTAACTTCTCATGCTCAATGGCCAATGCAAACAACAGTTTAATCCTTTGTGTGGAGTTTTGGGGGGCAGCTTTTAACTAAATGAAATTGCCTCTACCAGCAGCCTCCCTTTACGTGGAGTGAAGTTTAAAATGCAGAAGCTTTCAATTAAATGCAAACACTTAATGGAAGCCCCTGCATGGATGGGTGTGGTTAAGTGTTCAATGGAACTCAGCTAATGCAAATGGCAAGTTATTTCCCTACTGTAGTGTGGAGAATGAAATTGGAAAAGGCATTAAACTTTCAAGCCAATGCAATTAGCAGTATAGTTTTTAGCATGGTATGTTTTTTGGAGGAAAGGCATTGAAACTTACCATTTTCTCTATACAGCGTGGTGTGGCTGAATGCCATTTTTAACCATAGCAAATGCCAATGGCAGCCCCAGCGTGGTAGGGTGGAGGAGAAGCAACATGAAAATTCTTAAGCAAATGCATGTAGCAAAAATCACCATTAAAGCACTCAGAAAAAACTTCCAGAAAATGCATTTTTAGTAAAAGGCTTTAATCCCACATGCATTGGGAAAGGGACGTTTTTGATGTTTATATGCAAATCCACACAGTAGTAATATGTCTAAGTCATAAAGGCTTTTGACAGATGGTGCTTGATGGGTGCCCAAGGTGGGCCCACGTGCGGGCGCGGATCCGGAGGCGACGAAGATGGTGACTAAGCGGCGACCAGGTGGACCCCACATAGGCACGCTTCCTGAGGTAGATAGGCAAAATTTTGCAGAGGAAGGCTGGCTTAATGAGTGAGCAAGTTTGAGATGGATCAATGGTACGCGCGGTTTCGCGAAGGCGAGATGCACAGAAGTTAAGCCCTACGAAGTTGCGAAAAGGGTAAATGTCGAGCATGGTTTCACAGATTGAAGATGCACGAACATTAAACCCTGTGAAGTTGCGAAAGCCAAGTGGCACACAGGTGGCGAGTACAGTCAGCGGTCCAGCAGGCGGGTCCCGGTGAGGTGGCGATGATGTGGCGTACAAGCAAGCAGCCCAGTGGCGGTGACGTGGCTGACAGGTGGCAAAAGATGAGGTGTCATCCCAGGTGGCATCCACTCAACCCCATCGACCAATTGGAGGCCGCCACGTGGCAAAGCGTCAGAGCATAAAAGGACAAAAAAATCAAAATTAAAATTGTAAATGATATAGTTTAAACTATATCAAATAATTGAAAAATTTAAATGACTGAGCAAAAATGGGAATTAATTCGCCCAGGGTCTCAATTTTGGCCAAAATATAAAGTGTTATATATCGCCGGAAAGCTCTCAGAGTGAGGAATCCAATTATGAGGTTAATTTTGACAAATATGGGATATTTTGGAAGCATTTTTCATGGGAACAAAATTCAGTTAGAGGGGAGACACTTGGCAATTCAGTTGCAGATTTGATTTGGTTCCCTCTCTCTTTTTATTCTCAATTCTTCTTAGTTGTGAGGGTTCCAGAAAATTGGAGAATGGATCCATTTTTTCATGGCTTCCAATTCTGAGTATTTTTCAAGATTATACAGAGCAGGGCTATCCTTTCAGTAATGGAGTTCAATTCTTTGTTGTAGGTGTTCTTAGTTGCAGGTTCTTGTGTATGTAAGGCATGCACAAATTCACACAGAAGTTGTCTCTGGATTTGTATTTTCATTATATTCAAATCAGATCCTCGAGGAGGCTGAGATTTGTTATCTCAAGGAGGTAATTGTGATTGTTTGCAGGGATTCTTCAAGGAAGAATTTAAATTCTATAATAAATCATGAATAATGGAATATAGTTTCTGGATTTGATATTTTCTGTGAGTGAGCTGAGTAATGCATTTATGCAAGGCATTAAATGCATGAATATTTAATAATGAAGATGGATTTGCAGTATAAGCTCTCATTTATAGTTTGATGTGTGACTCTGTTGCCCTTGGATAAGGCACTGGTCTTGCAAGTTTGGGGATGTTTTTCAGATCAAACAATTTAAAAGATAAATCTATTTCCCTTTATGTTTAGAGGTTAATGTTCTATCCTTCCAAAGCTCTATTTCACCTATTATTTGTATAAGATCCAGCCCATCTGTATGTGTTACCTAATTTGGTGAGCTTGTGGAATGGTTTGTCTGCTTATTGTTGATGCAGTCTTATGTTTGTGAATGTTGTATTTAATGCATCAAAAGGGTGTCCCCTCCTAGGTCTAGCAGAACCTGAAGTGCAGGAGGATCATTATGATCCTATGTTATGTTGTCCAAGCCCTGAGGAGTTTCATTGATTGAGATTGGCTATCTCATAGATAGATTTATAGGTGTTCTTGGGTTATCACTTTTGGTGAACAACAATAGTGTCATCGGAGTAGTTAATAGAGAAACCCAATTTGGATGAAAAACCCAATTAGATCTAAAAGTATAAATAAACCCCTAAAATTTTGCAATCAAAGATAAAAATGCAAATAAAATACCAAGTGATGATTATCTTTAGTGTCTCCTATAACCTTGTCTAGGGTTTTGAGAATGCATCCAACTAGATTGTCTCCTCTAACCTTGGCGCGCATGAAAGAAGTCTTTTGGTTGGGTTCTTCATTCACCACATATGCTCACCCTACAATATTTCCTCCTCCTGCGCGCGTGAATGAAGTCTTCAATCACCACCATCTCTAACCTTGTGAATCTCCTCTCCTGCATGCGCCAATGGTCTTCATCTTTGCCTTGTGGTTATGAAGTTTTTCAAAGTCTTTTGCTTTGAAGCGTATTTTGAAATTAAAATTGACCTATGAGATATTATAATTATATGTAAAAATTGAAATTGACCTATGAGATATTAAACAATTTTATATGAAATTATAAGTAAATATTGCCAAGGTATGGGATATTATATGGGATATTATACATTTCTATACGTAATTATATGTAAAAATAAAAATTGACCTATGGGATATTAAACATTTCTATATTAAAAATTATTTATGATATTTTTCAAAGGTCTATTGCTCATTACCTATTAGTACATTGATGCAATATATTGTACCATGTTCTACCACTATGTTGTTTAGAGGCTTTTAGTTTGAAAAATAAGTAAGGCTAAACACAAAGACAAATCTATTCAAATTTTATAGGGGGAGATCAAGAATGAATGTTAATGTTGACATTATGCTCACTATGACAAGTTCATAGTTTGTTCCAGGGTGTTCCAAATAAATGCACTAGAGTATTGCGCTATGCACTAGCTAGACAAAGTGTGTGGATTCTCATTGGACCAAGTATAGTGTGGGTTGGGTGACATGTAGTTCATATCCACACTCTTGGAGTAACGTGTGGGTTTTAGGACCAAGTTTACTACACATTGTGATTGATAAACTAGCTTGTGGATGACTTTTAGATATTATGAATATTATCAATTTCTCTCTGTCTCTATCTCTCTCAGATGTCTCCAACCCATTTTTTCCATTCTCTCCCTATCCTCCCTTTCTCTTTATCTCTCACACCTCTCTCTCTTTTCCTATTACTCTTTTCTCTCTCAAGTCTCTCTCTCCTTCCCTCTCTCCCTCTTTCTTTTCCTCTCTCTCTCTCTAGATTATATTTATCCATTCATCTTAGATGAGTTCATTTTAGATACCTTTAGTTAATTATATGCATTAGGGATCTGCTTCAATTAGGATTCATTCAAATCTTTTGAAAAAATTAGAAAAATGTCATAGGTATTGTTAGACAGTTCAGATAACTGGAAGACAACTGAGAGGGGGGGTGAATCATTTGTCACAGATTACAGGAAGCATTAGCAATTTAAAACAACAATACCAAAATAGCAGTTAATCCAATTAAGCATAAAAAATAATCACAAAATAAAATCCATCCACACAACACCAAGATTTGTACATGGAAAACCCGGTAAAGGAAAAAACCACGGTGGGAAGCCTACCCACAGTCAAATAATACTTCTATAGTAAGTATGTGAATTTACAATGAAGGGGCCTGCACTTGCAGGAGGCCAACAGCCTAGAGCACACTGCTCATCACAAAAGGAGCCTCACTGACTATAAACAAATCGAGACTATAATCTGGAGAAGTGTTGAACTGCAAAAGATAGCATCTCCTATGCCTAAGTACAGTTCCAGTTAAGCTCAATACCGGAGAAATAAATACTCTTACACAAACCCAATTTGATCTCCAATGACCGACCAACTCCTCTACCTAAATGATATTACATTATTCGCACATTACATTCCTTGACCATGACCTCTTACAATAACCATGATGATCTACAATGAGATTTTACATCTTATTTATACAAACCCTAGACCATAAACAATCAGGTTGGCCACAAGAAAATAAACCAATTACATAATTACAAAGCATGCCGACCTAAGACCAAAACAAATAATATTCAACACATAAGACATCCCAGAAATACAACAATAGGTCCTATCCACACGTTACATCAATGTCGGTCCATAACCTAGATCAACCAAGACCAAGTATAGGTCCACACGCTTCAACAATGATCTCCAAATGCCAAGTCTCGAACATGATCACCAACATCATCCTGAAAATCCATCAGAAGCTACACCAACACCAATTATGCAATGCATCAAAGATCTCCACCAAAAGCTTTGCCGGTGAAACCCTCACCGAAACCAGAAACCAATCTTCATAGCAATCAGGATAGCAATCAATCACCAGACCAAAACCAACTGACCAAATATGAGTATAAGCATTATGAACAACTCAATTCCATCACCAGATTATACCGAAGTCAACCGGATCATGTCAGATCCAAGTGAACCAAAAACCACTCAACCTACCAGACCAGAAGGGTGTCGGTAAAGCATCCAAACAACTAGTGTTGACATCAATGAAAAAATATCAATGCAACACATAATCAATTCCATTAAATGGCTAACAATCGCCCCCTTTGGCATTGATGGCAACACTAGATGTGAAAAACATCTAAGTACCAAGAAACGCCAAACAAGTCTCCCCCTGTGGAAGACAACCAACAATCTCCTGCATATAGCTCTAAATATCAATATCTCTCCGCCTTTGAATAATATCTTTGTAAAGTTTTGAGTTCCTTTTTCACATCACTATCTCTCCTCCTTTGACATCACTGCCATAAATCTGATGGAAATATAAAAGCAAAAACATAATCCTCTGAATCTCAAAGCTAACTACTCCCCTTGAGCAGTAGCATCCCACATCAGTGTTGTAATGAATAGTATCTCTGATAATGCATACTAGATTGATGCCAAACCGCATCAATCAAGTCTCTGCCAGAGGGGCAGAAACCCCCAATCCGTCTCTCAGGTAATCAAATGATTCCTTGGATAAAGGTTTAGTGAAAATATTTGCAATCTGTTCTTTAGTATTCACATAAACAAGTTTAACTTCATTTGCTTCCACCTTCTCCTTCAAAAAGTTATACTTGATAGATATGTGCTTTGTCTTAGATGAAATACCAGATTCTTTGATATATCAATAGCAGCAGAGTTATCACAATGAATAACTACTGGTGCATCACAATCCACCTTTATATCCTTAGCAACATACTTAGCTTCAGCATCATACTCAACTTCAGCAGTAGATAAAGAAGTACATGACTGTTTCTTGTTGATCCATGAAACGAACTTCTTTCCAAGAAAGAAAGATCCACCAGAAGTACTTTTCTGGTCATCAACATGTCCAGCCCAATCAGTATTTATATATGTACATAAAGTAAAGTTATAATCCTTAGGGTAACATAAGCCATATTCTGATGTACCTTGCAAGTATCTAAAAATCCTTTTCACTACCATCTCATGATTTTCTCTAGGATTGCTCTGAAATATTGAAACAATATAAACAACATTCATAATGTCAGGCCTAGTCCGAGTCAAATAAATTAGACCTCCAATCATAGATTTGTATCTTGTAGGATTTATCGGTGCAGAAACATCTTTCCTTGTCAATTTCTCACTTGTAACCATAGGTGTACTTACCGGTTTAGAATCTCCCATACCAAATTTTTCCAACAGTTCCTTAGCATATTTAGTTTGACATATAAAAATACCTTTGTCAGTCTAAGTAATCTGTAAACCTAAGAAAAATTTCATCTCACCAATCATAGACATCTCAAATTATTTCTCCATTTTCTTAGAAAATTCTATGCATAATTTAGCTTCACCTTCAAAAATAATGTCATCAACAAATACTTCAACAATCAATATATCATCATCAGTGATTTTATAATATAAATTACTATCAACACTGCCCCTGGTAAAACCAAGCTTCAAAAGATATTTATCCAACCTTGCATACCAAGCTCTAGGTGCTTGTTTCAATCCATATAAAGCTTTCCTTAACCTGCAAACCATATCAGTATCATCTAATAGTGAAAAACCATTAGGTTTCTCAATATAAACTTCTGCATCAAGATCCCCATTCAAGAATGGACATTTAACATCCATTTGATAAACCTTGTAGTTTTTATAAGCATAATAGGCAAGAAATAATCTTACAGCTTCAATCCTAGCTACCGATGCAAAAGGTTCTCCATAATCAATTCCTTCCTTCTGAGAATATCCTTTACTAGCCTTATTCCTTATCTTTACCATCCTCATTCAATTTATTCCTAAAAACTCATTTAGTTCCAATAACATTTTTATTTTTAGGCCGGGTAACCAAAGTCCATGTGTTATTTTTCTCAATCTGATCTAATTCTTCTTCCATAACTTTTAACCAAAATTTATCTTTACATGCCTCAATTACTGATACTGGTTCAACATGTGAAATTAAACATACCTCATTAGTTGCCAGTCTTCTTCTTGTCATCACTCCATTGCTCTTATCCCCAATGATTTGATCTTCAGAATGATTCAATCTCACATACCTAGGAGTCTTTTGACTCTTTGTTCCTCTTCCCTGATCTTCAGTTACTATATAATTCTCTGATGTTGCTGGAGTAATTGGTTCAACTCTCTGTTCCGATAAAGGTACTATAGGTTCAGATATAATCATTTCCACTATCAGTTCCTTTTCATAAATTCTGATTTAACTTTTGCTCAGCTCATCTACTTTGACATTAACACTCTCCACTATTTTCTGCAATCTCTTGTTATAACATCTATATTCTTTTCTTTCATTAGAATAACCAAGAAATATTCCTTCATCACTTCTAGGATCAAATTTCCCAATAGTATCATCTCTCTTGATATAACATTTACTACCAAAATTTTTGAAATACTTAACTATAGGTGTATTGCCAAACCATAATTCATAAGGTGTCTTACCGGTTTCTCCTTTGATATGTACTCTATTGAATGTGTAAACCATTGTACTCACTACTTCTCTCCAGTAGTAATGAGGTAGATTAGCTTCCATCATCATTGTTTTAGCAGCATCCAAGATAGTTCTATTATTCCTTTCCACAACTCCATTCTACTAAGGTGTCCAGGGAGCAAAAAATTGTCTTCTAATACCATGCTTGTCACAAAAGTTATTAAACTCACCGGATATGAATTCTCCACCATGATCTGATCTCAAACATTTAATCTTCAATCTTGTCTTAGTTTCCACCTTAGCCTTAAATATTTTAAACTTATCAAATGCTTCATATTTTTCTCTCAAAAAAGTAACCCACATCATTCTAGAATAGTCATAAATGATTAGCATGAAATATCTATCACCATGAAAACTTTTAACTCTAGCAGGGCCACACAAATCAGGATGAATAAGATCAAGAACATCATTTGATTTGTCTTGTATACTCCTAAAAGAGGTTCTAACCTATTTACACATTTGACATTATTTACATACCAGAGTATAGGGCTTCATAATCTTAGGTATATCTCTAACAACCTTAGTTGAACTGATCTTCACAATGCAATCAAAATTCACTTGACACAACCTTTTATGCCATAGCCAACTCTCATCAATCTGTGTAATCAAACATGTCTTCTCACCAGAGTTCAAATGAAATATGTTACCTTTTTTCTGTGTACCGGTTGCAATCTCCAAGCTAGATCTATTAATGATTTTGCATTTTCCATCCTTGAACAGTAATTGAAATCCCTTATCTACCAATTGTCCTAGACTCAAAAGATTATGCTTCAATCCTTCAACATAATAAACATTGTCAGTATTGTTCTTACCATCCAATGATATAGTTCATTTTCCCTTGATCATACATGCCTTGTCATCCCCAAATCTAACTAGTCCACCATCAATTTATTGCAAAGACAAAAACTTCCCTTTATCTCCAGTCATATGATGTGGAAAACCACTATCAATTACCCATTCATCCTTATACTCAATTTTAGCAGCAAGTGCCTTCTCCTCAGGTACATTCTCTTCCAGTGCTGGATCATCTTCCTTGATAGCCAGGAATACCCATTCTTTCCCATTGTTGGATCCACTAGCAAAATCTTGTATCGGTTCATCATCTGAATCAGTAATGCCTTCCTCATCCACTATGTAGCATGATTTGTCTTTGTTTTTCTTGAATCTATACTTGTTCTAATATCCAGGGTTAGGTTTAAATTATCTCTTAACTGTTTCTTCAAATCTTGAATTTCTTTCAGGACATCTAGATGCAAAATGACCAATCTTATTACATGCAAAACATTTAAAAGGTGCTTTTCCTTCATACTTACTTCCTACCAGTCCTTTCGGTACTCTTCTAGCCAATAGTGCTTCAAGTTTCTCAAACTCATCATTTCTCTCTTCATATATTCTAACTCTTTTGCATATAAATCTCTCCAATCCTGCTTACCGGTTGTAGATTTAGATGCATGAAAAGCAAGTTTAGTCTTCACAACTACAGAAGGTCCAAATTCCTCAATCTCAAAAGCAGATAGTTTCCCAACCAAGGTATCTCTGTTAACGGATGTATTAGCCATAGTTCTCAACTAATTAATAGCAGTAGCCTTCATTTTGTAAGCCGGTGGTAGGGCTCTCAGGACTTTAGAAATAATTTCATCTTCGCTCAAAGTTCCACCACAACATTTAATTCCTATAACAATCTCATTTACCCTTTCCATGAATGCAGTAATCCTTTTATCTTCTTCCATATTACAGTTTTCATATCACCCAATAACCATCAAGTTTAGCAATCTTCACTGTAGGGTCACCTTCATTAAGAGTCTGCAACTTATCCCATATAGCCTTTCCAGATGATTTGTCGATTAATCCCATTATTTGCTAATTAGAAAGTGCACACAAGAGGGCTTCTCTTGCTCTACAATCATTCTCAAGCTCCTTGTCCAGGTTTTCTAGAGGAGGATTGTCAGATCTTGGATTAAAGGACGTGACACCATTTTGTGTGATCTCCCAAATCTCCTTGCCAAGACATCTCTGATGAGTCTCCATCCGAATCTTCCATATTGTATAATTTGTTCCTTCAAGTCTCGATATATCCCTTCGAAAGATAGCTCCAGAAGAACTGGATGATCTTGAACTGTTAGTCACCATAGAATCTTCCTCAAGCGGTAAGCTTTCTATAAAGAGGACCAAAGCTCTGATACCAATTGTTAGACAGTTCAGATAACTGGAAGACAACTGAGAGGGGGGGTGAATTAGCTGCCACAGATTACCAGAAGCATTAGCAATTTAAAACAACAATACCGGAACCCAAAACAATTATACTGGAATAGTAGTTAATCCAATTAAGCATAAACAATAATCACAGAATAAAATACATCCACACAACACCAAGATTTGTATGTGGAAAACCTAGTAAAGGGAAAAACCATGGTGGGAAGCCTACCCATAGTCAGATAATACTTTTGTAGTATGTGAATTTACAATGAAGGGGCCTGCACTTGCAGGAAGGCCAATAGCATAGAGCACATTGCTCATCACAAAAGGAGCCTCACTAACTACATACAAATCCAGACTACAATCCAAAGAAGTGTTGAACTGCAAAATATAGCATCTCCTATGCCTAAGTACAGTTCTGGTTAAGCTCAATATCGGAGGACTAAATCCTCTTACACAAACCCAATTCGATCTCCAATGATTGACCAACTCCTCTTCCTAAATGATATTACATTATTCAAACATTACATTCCTTGACCATGACCTCTTACAATAACCATGATGATCTACAATGAGATCTTACATCTTATTTATACAAACCCTCGACCATAAACAATCAGGTCGGCCACCAGATAATAAACCAATTACATAATCACAAACCATGTCGTCCTAAGACCAAAACAAATAATATCCAACACATAAGACATCCTAGAAATACAACAATAGGTCTTATGCACACGTTACATCAATGTCGGTCCGTAACCTAGATCAATCGAGACCAAGTATAGGTCCACACACTTCAACAATGATCTCCAAATGCCAAGTCTCGAACATGATCACCAACAACATCTTGAAACTCCATCAAAAGTTGCACCAACACCAATTATGGAATGCATCAAAGATCTCCACCAAAAGCTATGTTGGTGAAACCCTCACCAGAACTAGAAACCAATCTTCATAGCAAGCAGGATAGCATCCAATCATCAGACTGAAACCAACTGACCAAATATGAGTATAAGCATTATGAACAAGTCAATTCCATCACTAGATTATACCGGAGTCAACCGCATCATGTCGGATCCAAGTTAACTAGAAACCACTCAACCTACCAGGACTAGAAAGGTGTCGGTAAAGCATCCAAATAGCTAGTGTTGACATCAATGACAAAAAATCAATGCAACACATAATAAATTCCACGAAATGGCCAACAGGTATTTGCTTCAATTAGTATTAATTCCATTAGATACTTTTGGGATGTAAAAAGGTGGTGATATGTCCTAGTAGGATAGAAAAATGAGGACGATGCCCCCTCTAGAGGATAGTCAAATTAGATTAAGAGCATAGATACAAAATAATATCAGGTGCATCATACATCATAATAGGAATCATTGTGCTATTGCATAACAAACCATTAAAAGGATTCATCCATTAAATTTTCCATAAATATATCAGTAGGGAACACAACATGTTGCAAATATTTGTAATGTAAAAGTATAAATGACTTGACATGTAAAGATAATCACAAAGTACAAGTCCTCCCACATAATCACAACATTTAGATTTCACCAAAAAATATCAAGAAATCAATATCAAATAGATAATATACTAATCACGTGCCTCATACATTTAAATCATGTTATTGATCTTCTTCCTCATCCATATATTTGTTTGTATCATCTGATCCAGAATCGACAATTTAAGGATTGATCATATCATCATCATCATCATTGATATCATCATCATCATCTTCATGAACATTAACTCCTACATCATCGTGATCTTGTTCCTCTTCTTTGACATTTGCGTCAAGCACATGATCAACTAACTGTTGATCTTGGTCATCATCTACATCATCTTCTAGTTCTTATGTATCTTCTTCTTCCATGACATTATACTTTACTGGCCTTCCTCTAGGATCATGTCTAACAACAAATGACCAACCCGGTTTATGTGGAACCTCTGGGTAAAATACTTGCTCACATTGTCTTGAAAGAACATAGGGCTCATTTCTAGCTCTCTCAAACAACCTTCTATTAACCATTGTAAATCCATTATCATGTTCAAAAATAGTTCTGTTAGGATCATTTTCATTCAATCGTAGCTTGTACCATTGGACAACGAAAAGAACTAATTTAAAGAACCTAAAGTCACACTCAAGTATATCATCCAAAATCCCATAGTATCATTTTTCTGAGACTTGAGGATGTATGTCACTTCTATATGAAGAATTAGTCACTTGAAATACTGCAGTTATCCCAGAATCACAAGTTTTCTTTGTCATGCAACTTTTTGATGCGAAATTTATGACCATTGCACCACATAGCCTTATGGTGTTTCACCTGCAATATGTCAAACATGTAAAAATTATTGCATCACCAGTTGATAAACATATTTATTCTTGGTCAAATGTATGCAAAAAATGTCATGCCCAAAATTTAGGGCAAAAATGGAATGATTTTTTTTTTAAAAAAAATACTAATTAATTAACAAGTTCGCTCATACAACAAGCGTTATTGAAATTTCCATAATTGTATTCGAGCTAATTCTGAAACGAACCAAGCATCGATAATCTGTTTAATTCTAATTGCGGAAAAACTAACTGGTTTAATTTTATATCCACGGGATACCTAGCCATTAAGTTTATTAAATCAATCATGCTAAAGGAATAGGAGAGGAAAATTAATTCAATCTCCAAAATGACTCTATAGTCTAAACAACCATATTTAAATTTCTATTAATTACTTACTCCAAATTATAACCAGAATTATATATATATATATATATATATATATATATATATATATATATATATATATATATTATATATATATATATATATATATATATAATATACCAGAGTTATATATATATATATATATCCATATATATATATATATATAGATATATATATATATTTACATATATTTATATATTTTAATTCTTTTTCAAAAAAAACAATAACTTTCCAAAATAATATCAATCTTTTTCCAACCCTATTTAGGGTTCTATTTTTTTTTATTTATATATTAACAACTCTAAATTAACATAACATTTTTATTTCATTTACCCTAGCCCTACCCGGGCTAGGGTTTTATCCTCTTTATTTTTTATTAACACTAAAATCTTTCCACAAGACCGAACAACGGCGGCCATTTTTTTTTTTTAATTTATATTATATATATATATATATATATGTATATATATATATATATATATTTATATTTATATAAATTTATATATATAAAAGTTTAAAGGGTGGATATATATAAAATTATATATTTTTTTTAAGATTTACATACAAAATTTTAAACAAGATAACAAAGGGAAAGCATTATGTAAATCAAAATTTCATGTGCACAAATAAATGTTTATGTATATATATATATATATATATATATATATATATATATATATATATATATATATATATATATATATATATATATAATTGATATATAACTTAGGCTTTATTATTTATTTATTTTAATTGCTGATAAAAGAAATTGAAGTAGATCTTTTGCTAAACTTTTATTCTAACACATTTTTTTCTTTAAATACATCATACTATTCTGAAATAAAACACATTCATTGATTTTTCCACTAATAAAACAATTATTTAAAACACCCTTATTCTTTTAAATACTTAGGATCTTTCAGCAAAATAACTCATACTTTTCAACAAGTAGAATATAGATAGAATTTATTTGAAAACTAATATTTGCAAATGAATTTGAGTATCATCAACAATAATCTTTTGTATCTTTTCATGGTTCCTATTCTCTTCTCCTGACTTTCCTGCATAATAGAAACACAAATATGACCACGGAGTGCTCACCTCCCAGCCTAGGCTAACTGGTAGCCACCCCCGAGCTCGGAGAACCAATTCCTAGACGGGTAACATACAGGCAAATACATAGAAGGCAAATGCATACAGATATTCAGACACTCCCAACTTGGCTTCACAGCACCACACTTTGGTGATGATCTTTTCAAAGGGTGGTAGTGGACCAATACCCTGAGGAGAACTGCAAGTATGAAATAAACAAAAAGCCACCTCATGGCATAATAATTATATCAAGAATCTCAACCCCTTATTCCTTATGCCCCCCAAAGGCATTCTAGCCTTATTTCCCTCCTTATGACCCCCATTGCACAAACAGGCCATGTAGCAAGGGTCACACAAAGATCCCTTGTGATCGCTCTCAAAAGAGAGTCTCTCACTCGAGGGTTGTCACTGCTACCACCCACAAGATCCTCTTCTCTCCCAAGAGTAAGAGGTCTTGAGAAAACTCCCAAAACACAAACAAATCATAGTGCAAAAATACCAAATGAATTTCAAAAGAGACATTCAAGAACACAGATTTCTTACACCAACATACTTCCAGACATAAACAAGAAGAAGACATTATAATGAATAACTGAAACCAACCTTAATTTGCCCAAAGGTATTATGATATTTGATGAAGAGCTGCCCAATCCACGAATCTTTTTCCTTCTACCCTTAATCAATTTTTCTATTCCATAACATTATTTTCTTTTCAAAATTTATCTTGTCTCCAAAAATGAAGAGTGGGTGATTACCCTCAAAATCTCAAAATCTTGCTTAAGAAGCTCACTCTCTGAGTTCTCACAAGTTTCTAAAAACCAAAAGGGAAAGAAAGCAAAAATGCAAAAAGACTCCCATTCGAATAAGAAAAATCTAAATTAGATTTAACTTCTAAATTTTCAATTTTCGCACAACTCAAAAAAGCCAATTTTTAAAGCGTTAAAAAGATCACTATAAAGTAGAAACTTGCCTAAAATTACCCCTAACCCCTAGGTATACCTTATGGGCTTTAGGAAACCCTATTAAACTACCCCTAGGTGTTCATTTAACCCATTTTAAACCCCTCTGAAGTTTATTTTCGGGTCAAACATAAGTTGACCACCCCAAATATTATATTCCCAAAGTATTTATGACAACACATTATTTTATTTAAGAAGAACTATAATTAAACACTTTCCCACCAAGAGACAAAATAAAACATTTAAATTTAAATCCACACATGTGTCAAGTGACACAAATAAAACACTTTTACAAAATTAAAACATGAAATTGTCTCTTGTGGTTTTTACACAATAAATTTAAATAACACTTAACACTCATGCAACGTATACTGTTATGAATAAAATACAACACAAACGGGGTGTTGTCTCTCCAAATAGACAAACCCTGGCTTACGAACATACATAAGTCTAGGTTTGATTCTTCGTAATTTTCCATGGTCACATGGTAAATTTCCTGCGCATCTCAATTTACACATTAGTACTTCCAAATATCCATATATAATATAATTTAATAATATAACAATACACATCATTACTTGCATACAATTTTCATCTGTACAGATTGAATACATCTTTTATCAAGCAAATTCACATAAGCAATTTCATCCCAATTCACATAAACTAAACATACATCATAGTTCTATATTTAGAGTAAAGTCCTACAAATTCAATAACGACATCTATCATTGCAATATCATCCTATCTAACAATCATGTAGTGTTCTATCTCATAAAGCATATAAGTAAATCACCAAATCATAGCAATGTTATCCAAATCCTGAAATCATATAGGTTCTAAGTCTCAAAAAGCATCAAAATAAAGTATCCATCATAGTCTAAATATAAAATCCACTGAATGTCTGACTGAGTCGAGGTGAGGCCTCACAAAAAACAACATACATATATATATATATATATATATATATATATATATATATATATATATATATATATATATATATATATATATATATATATATATATATATATATATATATATATATATATATATATATATATATATATATATACATCATTACAATTAAAAAAGTAAATAAATAATATGGGTGATTAATATATTTATACGTCCGTTTATCTCTTAAACCATATGCTAAATCAATTTCCCTTGGTGGAACATTGGAATATCCATTACGATGAGCTTCTTTAACCAATGAAGCCACATCTTCCCATGTTAATGCGTGACTATATTGTTGGCATCATCCAATCCATACCGTCATCCAATCAAGATTGTTTGTGACATACAAATGTAGTGCATCCCACTCTCGAGCAACTGTATAAAAAATAACTAGAAATTTACAACTGATGTATAGTGAAGATTAAGAATTAATTAACTACAATATATATAAAAACCAAATGTAAAATGTATTAAGATTAATGTCCATGAACATCCAATAATTACCTCCCACTTTCCTCAATCTACCTTTCCCCATCAGATACTCCCCTTTGAATTTGTTAATGGAGTTGGGATCTCAAATGTGATCTGCATGGATCTTTGTCATGAACTTAGGAAGATATTCAACAATGTACACCATAGTCTGGTATACCATATATCCCTCCACCATAGAACCCTTAGGATGTGCTCTTTCTCAAACCAAAGCCTTCAAAAATTTCAAGTGCCTCTCAACCATCCACATTTACCTTGTGTGTACAGGTCCACACAATTCAATCTCCTCAACTTGGTGTATGAGGTAGTGTTTTTGTGCATTGAAATTTTTTGAAGGTAGACACTTTTGCATTTCACACATTAGACAAGGAATTTTTCTCTTCCAATATTTTATATCTTCTTTATGGATTTCTTTAGATGACAACCATCTATAAGTGATTCAAGATGCAAATATATTAACGAAGCTTAACAAAATAATACAATATATTACATAACAAGTAAAACAAATGGTAAATATAATATCTATACAACAAATTGAACAAATATCACTACTTACCTCATGTATTTTCCAAGATCATATATAATTGCTTGACATTATTGTCGAAGTGGTCTAGGCGAGATAGAGGTAGAACGTACTGCAACAATTATATAATGATCTCTTCATTGTTTTTCCAAAACTAGTAAACATAATACAATAGAAAGTACATGCAGTATACAAATATACAGTAAATATACAAGAACATGAATTACTTTAATGAAGATATGCCAATCATGCATTTTCATCCTTGGCCCAAATTCACTTTTCTTTGTTATGAGATTGTTTATGTTCGCAACAAATCCTGTGGGAAATCAAATTTTTTGTATGACTTCTTTTATAGAACTGCTTTGTTGCTCCATTAATAACCAAGGAAGGGCACCTATATTAATTTGGTCTCCATCACTATTTAATTGAATGACAATTTTCATTGCATGATTGGATTCTTGAATGTCACTACAAATTTTGACAATGTTTTCTTTGTCATGTCTTCCATCCAATATTTTCCATAACGTCTTTGTTATATTCTTTCCAATATGCATAGTATCAAACAAATGCACAATTTGTAGCTGCTCATAGTAGGGAAACCTACTAAATTGTTTGGGATAACTTTTTAGTCCCTTTGGAAGGTGGTCATTAATGCCTTGACAACCTTCATGAAGCATATAAGTTTAAAAAGTTAACAACGACAATCATCGTCAATTACAACATGAGTAAACAAAACACAATATAAAAATATAAATTCCAAACATATCATATATGATAGATAAATAATTAGATTGAATGACATTACCTTGACGATTAATTCTATTATATTCCAACTTCCATAGGCGAGGTGTCATTCTTCGTGGTTTTGATGTATTCTCTTCTTTACCATTGAAAATATGTTTTTTAGTAGTTTGATACTTATGATTTTTGTGGAGGAAGTCCCTATACTCATCAAACACCTGCTTTCTTAAACTTGTTGAATGACAAGATTTCATCTTTGGACCACAAATTGGACATGCAAATTTTCCCTTTATTTGAAGACTTGCAAGATCATGTATAATTGGATTAAATATGTTAATTTTTATAATTATGTATATTGAATGGGAAAAATGCATGGTTTATACTTTAAAAAATTCAACATTATTAAAGTGCACAAGTTGAACATTATAACATACCATAAAAATGTGTTAGCCCTGGGACATCATGAATTGTCCATACAAGCATTGCATGGAATTGAAATTGTCTTTGTCTTATTGGTCTAGAGACGTCATGCATAGTGACACCATTCCATAACTCTAGCAACTCGTCGATAAGAGGCTCGATATATAAATTCATATCTTTAACTTGGTACTTACCTAGTTGAATGAACAAAAACATTACATAATTATTATAACCATTTTACTGCAATATATATAATTTAATGTACATGACTATTAAATGAAAAAAATACCTGAACAATCATTGCCAACATTATGTTCTCCCTCTTTATTGATATCCATGGAGGAATGTTATTGTTGATAACAAAAATAGGCCACATCGAGTAAATAGATCTCAGGTCTCCAAATGGATTGACATTGTCCACTCCCAATGAAAGCCTGAGATTGCAAGGTTCTTCTTTCAAGTGTGGCCATTTTTCCTCTATGTCCGTAGATGCAGATTCATCCATAGACATTCCAAGAATGTCATCTCGACTTGTATTACATACATGGTAATCCATAAATTGCACCAAGCTTTTGCACCTAAATAATAGTTGCAAACGTGGAATAATGGGAATATAATGAAGAACCTTGCGAGGCACCTTTTTTGTTAGTTGATCTGTTTGATATCTACTACTTTGACATTCAGGGCATTCTGTTGCAAATTCATGTTGTTTATGATATATAATATGATCATTGGGACATGCATCTATTGCTTGATACTCCAATCTAATATCTGTCATAATGGTAGATAATTCTCGGTATGGGCAAGGTAGAATATTTGATGGTGGTAACAAAAAATCACCTATCAATCTAGAACAAAAAATAATTTGTTAATATAAAGAATATTAATGATACATATTTCACCTTTTATTTATTAGTGATGAAATAACAACAAAAATAGATGAAAAAAGATGACATATATGACATACCTTAACATACGTGAGATTGTTATGTTGGATAAACCATTCATAACCTTCAAGATCACCAACAACAATACAACAGAGAGAAGAGTTGTTTGGAAGCTTCGTAAAGGGGCTCATATGCCTTCTCAAGTATAGGTAAATCATGAGCAACATCAAAGTCATCTTGATCATCATGATCAGCTATGCCAGTACAAAATGTGTCATGGATCAATGTATTTGTACCATCATCTTCAACTATGTTTTCTAGCGCATGATCATCTTCTTCCATAAGATCATTATCTTCAGCTTTGATATTCACACCTCCATGTTCCTCCACTTGGAAAACCACATTCTCCAGGTCGTGGTAGTCCATATCATGTGCCCTAGGGTGCCCCACCTATATAAAAATGATCAACATAAATAAATCATGATCATGATCTCATTATCAAGTAATTTTTTATGTATATAAATTGTTAAAACGATATAAACATTTACAAATGCAATCAATATAAACACATACAATGAACAACTTACCAATGGACGATAACAATGCTCCCCTTCAATGTGACCATTCTTCCTATGATGTTTCTTAGCTGCTGTGATTAAAAGTCTTCTAGCCTTTAAGCCCTTACAATTTTTGTAGGGACAATAACATTTCCCATCACCTTTTCTTTTCAAGCTAGACCACAATCTAGCAATTGTCTCCTTATTTTGTTCTCCGTTGATATTATCTAACATTATTTTTCTTCACAGGCAAACATATTGGGCTATGGAAAATTAGGTCTATAACCTTCACAAACCAAGCAAAACAATGTCGCAAGTGCGGAAAACACTGTCCACGCGATTTTTATATTATTTACTTGGCAAACCCTAAGGGTTTTTATTTTTTTTTACTTTTTCACTTTTCTGTTTTTTGTCAGAATTCTGACGAACATCCATCATACTTCCGACGAACGTGGGGTGAGATTTAAAAAAAAACAAATTTGACACAAATTGCCTTGTAAGATCCGACAAAACAAAAAAAATCCCATAGTTCATTGGAATTTTTTGTAAGAAAATGCACCCAAATGAGATAGTGTCAAAATGATCAACCTTATCTGGAGATAGAGAATCAAATGGGTTATGAGAAATTGGAATAGGGATATTATTTCCTAACTAAACTAGATTAGAATCAATAGCTATAACAACTCTATCTTTTACATCCTCATCTGAAGCCATATTATAACCCTCAACAATCTTTCGAACTTGATATTCGAAACAATAATATCATTATCAACATTACCATGAAGAGTAAAAATTGCATCATTGTGCCCAATGTCCTTTGAAAGGGACTATAAATCTATTTCATTATGCAACAAATCCCTTGATGAAGGTTGATGATCAATAATAGAGCAACCCTTTAAAGGAACATGATTAAAAAAAACAATCCATTGTAGAACCATGATCTAAAATATCAACAACCTTAAAGGGTATCCAAAATTTTACCTACAACACTCTAGGATCCAAAATTAAGAGAAAAATAATTATAATTAATATAATTTAATTCCAAAGGTGCAAAACAAGCCACATCAAAAGAACCCAAAACAAGCACTACAAGAGACTCAGAAATCCCAACATTAACCCCCAAACTAGTATGATTAACAAAAGAACAATCCTATGTGAATAAGGACCTGGAGGAGCTGAAAGTAGTTGGGGCGACCTATGATGAGCTGGTGACAAAGGCAGAGGATCTGCTAAAGAAAATTACTATGTAGTGTCTCCTTGGGTTCTTTGCTATTTTTTGTTGTTTAGCTATTTTTTTTGTTCGCTGGTCTTTTCATCAGTCGCTTTGTATGTGGACTCTATTTTCTCAGCTTTCTTTCTAACTATGTTGTAATGGTTTTGGGTCCTTAAAACCTATTTTTCAATCAATCAGAACAAAAGAACAATCCTAAACAAGAGAAGGGTTAAGATCTCCAACAATATCAAGGCTAACAACAATCCCATTATTAATAGGAATTATCTCCTTATTAGATTGTAATTGAGAGGGAACAAATTGATTAGGCTCATTAATTCCCCCTCCAGAACCCAAAGCAGGAAAAGGCAAAGCCTCCCCAAATTTAGGATCCAGAAGGGAAGGTTTCAAGTTTCCAAAAAGATTAGGCTTTTTAGGCTCTGATCTTTTGAGTCGACAGAACATTTCTAAATCCATAGAGATAGTGGATTTAGGACAACTTGCTGGATCTTTAACAATATCTTGCCTCCAAATGCCAAAAGAGGACTTAATATTATAGAAACATGGGATCGGAGAGGAGTTTGAGATCAACACAAAAATCCTAACTGATAAAGAGCCTTCCACCAAAGAACAATCCTTACGTAAGAATCTACCAAAATAATTCCCCACTTTTTCAAATAATACCAAATCATGGAATTCATACGAAATTTTTGAGAGAACAAACCAAGCTGAAAATAATTTTGACAAATAATGAGAAACTTGAAATAGAGGTTTCCATGGAAACACCGAAATGTAGTTTTTCCCAACCTAGATCCAATCATGTTCTAATGCTTTAGATTTTACCTCCTCTGAATAAAAAATGATAATAAAAGTATCTAAATACAATACTTGAAAGTAAAAAATACCATACCAATGATAAAAAAGCCTCCACTGAATTTTAGAGAGAGGAATAGACTCACCCCATACCTGAATTATGAGCGCGAAAGAGTTTAGATCCACACCTAGCCATTTATGTGAATCATTACCAAACTCAACAAGAGGGACAAGTTACCAAAATTTCTCTAGCCCTAAGTCTTTCCTTGGCATATGGTTGTGGAATTCAACCTCTCCGACCTTGTTACATCCATCTTCTTAACCAGAGGCTCAACTGACTTCTCAACCTGTGAAGCACTAGATCCATACCGCACATTATCTCCTACTTTCTTTCCTCTCGGGCCAACACACATGCCTAAAGGAATAAAATTAGGGTTTTATTGATTCCTCCTATCCCATCTAACATTTTCCTTCAGCCTGTGACCATTAGCAGAATCTTATCGAAGTGACCTTCATTGAAACAGAACAAAGCCAAACCCAGCTCTTGCATTGGCCAAGACATCCACCTAGTTACCATTACACACAACCCACTAAGGCACATGATCCCCTATTGTGACATGAAGAGGAGGAATAGATCATGCAAAGCCACATCCCCCCACCTAGTCATAATTGCCTACTTAAGAAAAAGCCCAAACCCCCGAAAAATTGCAGAGCCCTCACACCATCTCTATTTTTTATTTTAATTATGTTGTAGTTTTTTTAAGATAATATTTATTATTGACTAAATCATTATGATCATTAACTTTTAATAAAAATATGTATTTTTGAATTAATGAAAATTATGTATATTTGTTCTAATTAAGTCAACTAATTTATGATCAAATTAAATTTCAGCACATTAATGAGCAAGATTATCATATCATTCTTTTTATTAAATTGATGAAATAGTTTATTTAATTAATGTTATTGATCCCATCATGTTGATCAAATTCATATCATATAGTCATTTAAGTGGGAGTAAAACGTTTAATTATTCCCTTGAAGGTGACATGATGTTACCTAACCCTTTTAAGATTACCTATCATCACTAGGGTATCAAGTAAGAAGATTTTGTACCTACACTATTTAAAAACTCATTTTTCTCACCTACTACATGGCATGCTATTGACGACATGTAGTTAGTGTCATTAGGTGCACATTAGTTTAGGCAAGATTTAATAGTGTGGTTATTTCACAGTGGAATATTGTATTGTTTAATGTTAAAAGTAAAAAAAAATAGGTTTCTATTATGTTTGTGTGTACAACAAAAAATGCCTAAAAATAATTTACTCAACATGCACAACATTCTCCAAAATGATTACTCAACATACACAAAACCTTGGCTAGGATAATACCAAGTTTACATTGTACCCCAAGTAGGACACACTTGGCATGCCCCTTCTACAATGACCATAGCCCACCAAACCACCTTCTTCCTTAAGTGATCTCAATACCATTTTTCAAGTCTGACATAAATGCTTTATATAATCCTTTAGGGGTGGTTTTGAAACCATCACACTCTTTCACAAATATTTTATTTTAGTAATTAGTTAATAAACATAATATTTTTTCTTCTTAAAAGAGTTTATGTAAATAATATTTATTAGCGCTCATTTTGAAAAAAGGAGCACAATATCCTTTATTTTTTATGTCTCCCTTTAGTTTTCAAGGGTTATTTTGTTGGCATTTTTGAAGTTTATGTTGTGATTGTCATTGATGGACACACACTTGCATTGAGATCTCCTTTATATGTATGAGTTTGAGCACAACCGGTATTTGTTCCAATCGGTATGTTGTATTATAGTCTTTAGACTATTGGTGTTTTGCAGAATGTGTTTCTCGGTTTGAAGCGACATGTTGACCCCAAGTGGTTTGTGGATCCCAAGCGGTATGAGGGACTAAAGTGGTATAACAAATTTTTACCAGTCTTCATTTTTGTCAAACTGGCAACCGACATTTTGTATGAACCGGTAATACTCTGTGATGAGTTACCAATTGACATTTTGTGATGAGTTACCATCCATCAATTGTTTGACGGTGCCGACACCTAAACGGTGCCTTTTTGTGTCGTGGTACCAAGTATGTCCAGGTTCATTGAACCTAGGAAATTGTTATGTAATCCTATTGGACCGACATGAAATCAGATCCCTTTATAAGGACATCATGTCTAGGGTTTTAGGTTGTTGATGTGGAAATAGCAAAAGTTTATGTTGTTGCTAGGGTTTAAGGTGATTGAGGAGTTGGAGAGAATATGAATGTGTAGAAGACTGAAGCAATGCTGGAGTGCATTAGGAACGAGCTACCAAGGATCTAACCAAGCAGTTTGTGCTACTAGCTAGATCAAACACTTGTTGATTACTCACATCTTTGAAAAGTCTGTAGCCCTTAACCGGGTAGGCCCAAAAGCCTTTTGTAAATCCTCTAACAAGGTGGTTCACATATGTGGATCTAAAATCCTCTAGCAAGGTAGTCTTTAATTGGACTTATCTCCTAACAACGATTGAGATTACTAACAGGATCTGTTCTGGTAAAGAAAATTGTAAGACCTTAACCGGTCTGGTTCCTATTCTGCAGATAGTTACTTGTGAGTTCCATCTCACCGTGGTTTTTCCCATTTGGGTTTCCACGTCAAAATCTCATGTGTTATGGTGTTTGTGCTTCTGTGGGTGAATGCATTATTTGCTATTTGGTTTGCATGTGTGCTAACCGGTTTGTTTGCTAAACTATTTTACCGGTTTACTGTCAGTCTTGTAAAGTGTTTAAGTGCAAATATTTTTGGCATACTAATTCAGCCCCCCTCTTAGTATTCATCAATTGGTATCAGAGCCTACCTTTCTATAAGTTTAACCACTTGGAAATAGATATGGGGGAATACTCTATAAGGGAACTTACTCATCAATTCACTCAGTCTGAGCAAGCCTATGATGATCTTATGGTCAAATACAAGGCATCTCAAGCAAAAAGGAGAGAGCATGCAAAAAAGCTGACGGAGCTATCTGAAAATAGTTCTTCAGATGAAGCAGACATGGAAGCCCTAATTGCAGAAGTAAATAAGTTGAATGAATCAAACTCCAACTTGAGAAAGTAATTGGAAGGACTAACTATCCGGATGTGTCAAGAGCTTGAGAACCAGAGGAAAGCTAAAGATCTGGTGAGAGAAAGAGATCATGAGATCTCCAAGCTGAAACAAGAGATTAGTGCCCTAATTGCTCAACTCCATGCAAGCAAAGTGGAAAAGGAAGACATGCAAGGAGAACTAAACATTGCCATCTCTGAGAATGAAAACCTATTGGAAACAAATGCTGCTATTTCCAAAGAACTCTCTGAGTCAAAGGAAATACTTGCTAAGTTCAACAAGAGCACTGTCAAGCTAGAGCAAAAACTTGAATCTGCCAAACCGGTCAAGAATACCAATGGACTTGGTTATTCCAGTCATGAGGAAGGTGAGACCTCTGGTACAAATACTGGAACATCAAAGAAACAACCACATCAAAGGATAAAGGTAAGTAAAAGTTTAAACTTGTTTGCTTTAACTCTCTTAAAGAAGGAAATACTGCAAATGTGTGTAAGAGTAAGGCTTACAATAATTTTCCTTATTTCCTAAATGATAAGCCTAGATCCTATAGATTTGATGGTAACTGTTATGCATTGAACAAGTATGGGCATAAAGAATCTGAATGTAGGTTTGTTATGAATAACATTGGAAGATATCCTCAGAGGACCCAAGGAGTTGGTCCTGAACCTTTTGTGAACCGGAATCACAACCAGTTTAATGCCTTAATCATCAGCAAAGAAGTGGTGGCTATCAAGTGGCAACCGGATGGAGAGAAAACTATATGGTATGTCATGGTCATGGTCACACTGCTGCAACATACAGAAGGAAGAATAGAAACATGAACAATGGACCTTGGAGAGCACCTGGATTGGTCTGCTATCACTGAAACAAACTGGGTCACATTGCTAGATTCTGTAGATCAAGAAAGGACATATCTAATGATATACCGATCACTCCAGAAGGAAACATTGATGTTGACACTGTTCAAGTAGACATGAACAAAACCTGGAAGAAGAAACCAGCAGTGTTACAAGAGGAACGACTTTCTGCACCTAGTGTGGAAATCATGGAACCGACAAACTAAGCTTCAGAAAAGCTTAGGGGGAGCAAACAGCGAAATGTTTCGAACCCCCAGTTTACACTGGTAAAAGACCTTAACTGGTATGTGATACCTATCATTTGGCAGAAGACCGGAAATGGTAAAAGGCAAATTAGGGTTTATGCCCTAATGGAGGAGCATTAATGATGGTAGGTGAGAAACATACTTAAAAGGATTTTTCAAATCATTTCTCACTATCAGTTTTCGAGCAAAGAAAAGTTTTTCAAAGAGCAGAGTGACGAAAAGGTGATTTGAGCTGAGATTTTGAGAAATTGAGAAACCGCGAAGGAGATTCAAATTCAAACTGCAAACGGTCAAGTGGAGAACACAAAGTGGTGATTCAGAAACCGACGGAGTGTGAAGTGAAGGAGAATCGGCAAGCCCTAAATTCACATGTTTCAAAAAGGTATTTCTCAAGTTCTTGAAATTTCTATCATGGCTTCTGCATCTCATACCAGTTCTAGTGCATCTGTCGAATCTGCAAGTTTTATTCAATGAAAGTCTAAGTATAATGACCTATCACAAGTACTGGCTGGTGTGATAGTAGAAGAGGGAATTTATGACTACATTGATTGCAAGATTGAAGACCCAGGGTCTCTAGCCATCCACTCCTAGTTAGGTTTATTTTGTGGAAAGGATAAGAAGATCAAATCAGAGTATGATATTTTGGAGAAGAAGAAGCTCCACAATGTTGTTTACTTCCTGGAGGACTTCATAGAGGATCATATAAGGATCATTCTGAGTAGAGTCCATGGTGACAAGATGTACCTGGAGAGAACACATGACATCATGCCACAAGAAATTCATGCAGTCACCGGATTCTACAACACAGGGGACGTGTCAGCCCTAAGGACGGTAAGCAAAACTGAAATGTCCAAGCTCACCAGTTCAGTGAGCGACTCATGAGGCATGACAGTCAATTCTATCAAGGATGATCTGGTGAAGTATGCATGTATGGTGATTGGATATCGGACATTCTCAGCTAGTAGAATTAACTCTGTATCTGTTGCAGCAGTAAATGCCGCTTACCAGATGATAAAGGAGGATGCATCATTTGATCTGTGCACTGATATGCAGAGACAGCTCTTGTTGAATCTGAAGTTGATCAAACAGGATAATGCACTAAGATTCAAGTTTGGGCAACTACTAGTTGGGTTGTTCTTCTATTTCCAAGGCTACTTTCCAAGAGTAGGAGATGTCCAATGGTCTGTTGACCAACCAGTGACCAAGCAAATCAATGAAAGCATTTAAGCAATTGGAACCGATTACCCTGATGTTCTAAACAAGTATTTTGATGAGTTCAGACAGAAAATGAGCCAAAGAATGAGAATATCTGGTGACATCATCAAGAAATATGAGGATGATATCTATTTCACCATCAAGGTGGATCAATGCATAATGGAGGCTATTGAGCCTAGACAAGAAGAAGTGGAGCCAATGGGCTATGAGGTGATGTATGATATGCTGGAAGGGTATGCCTCTACCCTTATTGCCTCACCTCTTGATCCTAAGGAAAAGAGGACCAGAACCTATCTAGAAAGGATTACACTGGTCGAGGAACCCTCTACAAAGAAAGGAAAAGAACCTACAGTGAAGAAGGCAAAGGTAGTGCTTGCAGCATCTGTACCGGTTACTACTGCAACTCCAAAAGTGACCAAGCGGTCACTAGCCAAGAAGAAATCAGAAGTGGCACTGGCTAAAGTGTTCGAGAGAAAGAGGAAGACAAGGAATACCTCTCCAGACTCAAAAGAAACTGTGTTTGAGGAAAAGCCAAAGAAAACACGTCAAGCAAAGAGAAAGACAAAGAATGAACTAGCATCATCTACACTGGTAAATATAGATATCTCTTCCTATAAACCTTTGACACATTGTCAAAGAACAATAAAGAATATTAGGAGAAAAGTGCTACATGACTTAATTGAGTGTTTTGATGACTTTAATGATGATGAAAAGGAAGCAGTTGAAAAGGAAATAATTCAGTATTTATGTGTTAATGACCGATCACCCTCAGAGATTAAATCTTAGACACCGGATTCTTTATATATGTCATTAGATAATAGATGGCGCATTTCCATAGAAAAGGAACAAGAAATTAGGGAGAAAGTGTTTGCACAATACTTTCCCGACCAGTAAAATTCTAAATTATTTGATGTTATTGACCAAAATAAAGGACTCTTCTTCACTAGAAGAAGAAGACTCTGGCTATTAGAAGGTAGAGTTGATGATGTCAAAAAAGACACTCATCACTATATGACAACTATTGTCGAGTCTCACAAAGAATGTCTAGCCAACTGACAAGCTGAAAAAGAACCGGTTATATCCAAACTGGATGAAGTATTTGATGATGAAGGAAACCCGGTTGTTGAACCGATCGACACCATTGATGTCGATGCTCTGGACATAGAGGATGTTACTCAGGAAACACCATCTGAGGCAATAGGATAGGAGCAATAGGCTAAATAGGTTGATAAGAAAGCCGAGGATAGATAGGAAGTGGCAAAGGAAGAGGCCAAGTAGAGGAAAAAGGATGAAGAAGAGAAGCAGAGAAAGGATGAAGAAGAGAAGTGGAAAAAGGAAGAAGAAGAGAAGTGGAAAAAGGAAGAAGAAGAGAAGAAGAAAAAGGATGAAGAAGAGAAGCGGAAAAAGGAAGAAGAAGAGAAGAAGAAAAAGGATGAAGAAGAGAAGAATAAAAAGGATGAAGAAGAGAAAAAGAAGCAAGAAGAAGAAAAGAAGAAGGAAGAGGAAGATAAGAAACAAGAGAAAAAGAAGGAAGCAGAGAGGAAGAAGAAAGAAGAGGAAGATAAGGAATGGGAGAAGAAGAAGGAAGCATAAAAGAAAAAGGATGAGGAGGAAAAGGAAGCGGAGAAGAGGAGAGAAGCGGAGAAGAAGAAAGCGGAGAAGAGCACCCAGATGGAAACTCCGAAGGCAATCGAGAGTCAAGCCAAACTAGCTGATCTCACCAATCCTATTGATCTCCAGTCTGCAAGTGAAATGGAGCTAATGTAGAGAATCAAGGTTGCTCAAGAGCACCTTGAAATTATTCGAAGGAAGAAGGAGTAGGATGTAATTGAAGCGGCTGTGGACACTCTTACCGGTTTGATACCTGGTACAAATCTTCCCAACACCGATTCATTACTAGCTAAACTTAAGCTCCTATGCATAGTAGTGGATGATTAGGTGCAGAGCCTAGAAGAAGCAGTAGAGGCAAATGTCAAAAAGGAGCATCAAAAAGCTCTTAATATAGCTCTGGTGAAGAAGTTGAATGAGCTCCAATTTGAACTGAAGAAAGAATAAAAGGATATAAGGGACGCTCTAGATGAGGGGAATCTGCTACTCAGCAAGATCTATCAACCCCATTTGTTCTATGATGATGTGCTAGCTCAGAAGCAAAAGATTCAAACGGACTTGTAGTCCTACATGAGCACATTCAAGCCACCTTATGATTCCTTTACAACTTATGGAAAAACCGTTCACCGATTTCACATCCAGTCAGCAAAAATGGAGCAAGAGATCAGCATCCAATCTAAAGATTTGCAGGAGCTACAACTGGTTCTACTCCCACAATTGCAAATTCTTCAAAAGTGCTATCTGAACCTAGATGCCTTAATAGTTACACAGGAGATGAGCACAATTGATGCCATGGAAGAACAGGTCTCCCAGATACAGACAGAAAAGGAAGTAGCCACCTCCCTACTTGAGTCTTGGTCTTTATCGATGAAACAATTCTTGCAGGATTTTAAATATGTTTTTGACAAGTATTATTCCTTATTATCACAAACTTTTATTATTTTGAAAACAAGATTGTTTAGCTGTACTTTGTCATTGTTGGCAAAGGGGGAGAAGAATTCTATTTGAGAAAAGTATCTAGTAATCAAAATTTTGATATATGCTCTGAATATCTCAATGTTTATGCTCTTTATGCAAAATTGTTATACATTGTATTGCCAAAGGGATAGTGTATATGCTTAGGGGGAGCAATTTTGCTAATGGCATGATTTTGTTGTAAAACACTTAGATGTCAAAATTTTATTTTCCTAAGTGTTGCCATCAATGCCAAAGGGGGAGATTGTTGGCATTTTTTATGTTTATGTTGTGATTGTCATTGATGGACACACACTTGCATTGAGATCTCCTTTATATGTATGAGTTTGAGCACAACCGGTATTTGTTCCAACCGGTATGTCGTATTATAGTCTTTAGACTATTGGTGTTTTGCATAATGTGTTTCCCAGTCTGAAGTGGCATGTTGACCCCAAGCGGTTTGTGGATCCCAAATCGTACGAGGGACTAAAGCGGCATAACACATTTTTACCAGTCTTCATTTTTGTCAAACTGGCAACCGACATTTTGTATGAACTGGTAATACTCTGTGATGAGTTACCAATCGACATTTTGTGATGAGTTACCATCCACCGATTGTTTGATGGTGCCGACACCTAAACGGTGCCTTTTTGTGTCGTGTTACCAAGTATGTCTAGGTTCATTGAACCTAGGAAATTGTTATGTAATCCTATTGGACCGAAATGAAATCAGATACCTTTATAAGGACATCATGTCTAGGGTTTTAGGTTGTTGATGTGGAAATAGCGAAAGTTTATGTTGTTGCTAGGGCTTAATGTGATTGAGGAGTTGGAGAGAATATGAATGTGTAGAAGACTGAAGTAATGCTGGAGTGCATTAGGAACGAGCTACCAAGGATCTAACCAAGCAGTTTGTGCTACTAGCTAGATCAAACACTTGTTGATTACTCACATCTTTGACAAGTCTGTAGCCCTTAACCGGGTAGGCCCAAAAGCCTTTTGTAAATCCTCTAACAAGGTGGCTCACATCTGTGGATCTAAAATCCTCTAGCAAGGTAGTCTTTAATTGGACTTATCTCCTAACAGAGATTGAGATTCCTAACAGGATCTATTTTGGTAAAGAACATTGTAAGACCTTAACTAGTCTGACCTTAACCGGTCTGGTTCCTATTATGCAGATAGTTACTTATGAGTTCCATCTCACCGTGGTTTTTCCCATTTGGGTTTCCACGTCAAAATCTCATGTGTTATGGTGTTTGTGCTTCTGTGGGTGAATGCATTATTTGCTATTTGGTTTGCATGTGTGCTAACTGGTTTGTCTACTAAATTATTTTACCGGTTTACTGTCAGTCTTGTAAAGTGTTTAAGTGCAAATATTTTTGGCATACTAATTGACCCCCCTCTTAGTATTCATCATATTTTAAGAAAAATAACTATATTTCATTTTGGGGAAAAAGTCTCATAATATTTAGTATCACGCCTCCATGATTTTTGTCTCTTGCAGTGATATGGATGCCTATATAGTTTATCCTTTTCTATCTTTGGAACCTTCTTTGGTTCTTCACCATATGCTGCCACTTGTTTGTTAGCTCATGAAGATAAATAATATTTTCTTCTTTTTTCTCTACACCCTGCTTCTCTTATTTTTCCTCTAATTCTTTGGTGAAATCTTTAGTAGAATCTTAAACTTTCTCTATACCTTTTTTTTATTTGGTCTTCTTGTTCCCAAAGCTCTTACCTAAAGTTAACCAAGAAAAATATCTAACCCATCAACATCATAAGCATAAGAAATTGAATGAAAAGAACACACACATACATGGTCTTCATTATGTGTAATATCCTATAATATAATTTTTTCTCTCATATACGAAAGCTTCATGAACTTTTTTCACATTAATGTTTCTTGTTCCCAAAGAACAGAGAGAGAGAGAGAGAGAGAGAGAGAGAGAGAGAGAGAGAGAGAGAGAGAGAGAGAGAGAGAGATTTGAATATACTTGCTATTTGATATTCTTTGATTTATTTTGCTTTTACCTATAGTTTCTTAGATAATTTCATATTGATGAATTTATACTTATGGCTATGGTTTACAAAAACAATGATCTTTGTATTTTATTTGCAACCATGAAATTGAGGGATTGAATCTTCCTTTCTTGGAGCTAAAATATATTGAATTTATCATCTATCTTCTATAAATTAATATCATTATAAATGTAATGATGTCATTGCAACCTTTTTTTGATATGGAACATGATGAATATTAAATAATTGATCCATTTAGTGGAGCCTATTGATTGAATCCTTGTGACCAAACCTATACTTATCCAACTTTGACAAAACATACCTAGATTTGACTATAGAAGTATTTGGATGATAGTCTTATTTTAGATATGAATAAAACCTAAAAGAATCATGTCCCTTGGAAGATATATTTTTTCCAAGTATTGTGCATGAATCCATCTACTATAAATATCTAAAACCTTGGAGAGAAGCTATTCATTCAAACATTACCTTGAAATTCATTTTCTTAGCCATTCCTTTCATTTTTTTACTACATGTTTTAACATTTCCTCCTTTGTCTAGAGTCTTTCTAGAAGTGTTTGGATTCCTTCCCTTGTCTCTTGTTGAAGCTCCTATCATGCAAAAAAAAAAAAAATTCACAATAAACTACTAAATATTTATTGTAAATTTTTTACTTTAACACCATACCTTGTTTTTTATTACGGGAAAAATAGGTTTTGAAGGGACCCTGAAACCCTTTACATAAGAGCCTTAAAAGATAAGAGCATTAAGAAACAAGACAGGGCTGACTGCAAAAAAACCAGCAAAGTACTGGGCAAAAGCCAACACAAAAGCCCAACATAACCAGCAACATCCAGCCAAAATAGAAAACAGACAAATTACTTAATGTTTTTAAGGGCATTAGCCAATTTTCCGCTAATCCCTTGCATTTCTTTGATATTATCCCTGAGAATTGGGATTTCCTTGGAAGAGGCCAAGGCAACTTTTTTCATACTCGCCCTAGTCCTTTTGGCCGCACCATCAGGAGCACTATCCACATTCCCAGCCTCAATAGCATCATCATCAACATCAAGGTCCACAACACCTTGTTGATCTGATAGATAAACTTCACTAAAAAATAGAAAAAAATGATATTTGTTTGTGAGATAAAGAAAAATTCTTTAAAATTAAGAGTTTCATCCTCACCTTTGTCCAAACCATGGATTTGATACCACTTATAATATTGTCAAATATAATAATGTCAATAGAATCTTATCTAAGATAGATCACACACAACATGAGATATTTGTCGGCTAAGATACCCTAATCATAAATACATGGAATAATAGAGTAAATCCTCAAAGTAGGGTAACATTGTATGATATTCATGGAAT